>NC_053389.1:579129643-579370968 GCF_905171765.1 Bufo bufo
TGCACAAATTGGTCATAAAATGTGATCTGATCTTGATCTAAGTCACAACAATAGACAATCACAGTCTGCTTAGCAACTAATAACACACAAAGAATTAAATGTTACCATGTTTTTATTGATACACCATGTAAACATTCACAGTGCAGGTGGAAAAAGTATGTGAACCCTTGGTTTTAATAACTGGTTTAACATCCTTTGGCAGCAATAACTTCCACCAAACGTTTCCTGTAGTTGCAGATCAGACGTGCACAACGGTTAGGAGTAATTCTTGACCATTCCTCTTTACAGAACTGTTTCAGTTCAGCAATATTCTTGGGTTGTCTGGTGTGAATCGCTTTCTTGAGGTCATGCCAAAGCATCTCAATCGGGTTGAGGTCAGGACTCTGACTGGGCCACTCCAGGAGGCGTATTTTCTTCTGTTTAGGCCATTCTGTTGTTGATTTACTTCTATGCTTTGAGTCGTTGTCCTGTTACAACACCTATCTTCTCTTGAGCTTCAGCTGGTGGACAGATGGCCTTAAGTTCTCCTGCAAAATGTGTTGATAAACTTGGGAATTAATTTTTCCTTTGATGATAGCAATCCGTCCAGGCCCTGATGCAGAAAACCAGCCCCAAACCATGATGCCCCCACCACCATACTTCACAGTTGGGATGAGGTCTTGATGTTGGTGTGCTGTGCCTCTTTTTCTACACACATAGTGTTGTGTGTGTCTTCCAAACAACTCAACTTTGGTTTCATTTGTCCACAGAATTTTTGCCAGTAATGCTGTGGAACATCCAGGTGCTCTTGTGCAAACTGTAAACATGCAGCAATGTATTTTTTGGACAGCAGTGGCTTCCTCTGTGGTATCCTCCCATGAAATCCATTCACATTTAGTGTTTTTTTACGTATTGTAGATTCGCTAACAGGGATGTTAGCATATGCCAGAGACTTTTGCAAGTCTTTAGCTGACATTCTAGGATTCTTCTTCACCTCATTGAGCAGTCTGCGCTGTGCTCTTGCAGTCATCTTTACAGGACGGCCACTCCTAGGGAGAGTAGCAGCAGTGCTGAACTTTCTCCATTTATAGATTTGTCTTACCGTGGACTGATGAAGAACAAGACTTTTGGAGATACTTTTATAACCCTTTCCAGCTTTATGCAAGTCAACAATTCTTAATCATAGGTCTTCTGAGAGCTCTTTTGTGAGAGGCATCATTCACATCAGGCAATGCTTCTTGTGAAAAGCAAACCCAGAACTGGTGTGGGTTTTTTATAGGGCAGGGCGACTGTAACCAACACCTCCAATCTCATCTCATTGATTGGACTCCAGTTGGCTGGCAACTAACTCCAATTAGCTCTTGGATATGTTATTAGTCAAGGGGTTCACATACTTTTTCCACCTGCACTGTAAATGTTTACATGGTGTGTTCAATAAAAACATGGTAACATTTAATTATTTGTGTGTTATTAGTTTAAGCAGACTGTGATTGTCTATTGTTGTGACTTAGATGAAGATCAGATCACATTTTATGACCAATTTGTGCAGAAATCCATATCATTCCATAGGGTTCACATACTTTTTCTTGCAACTGCATAGTTTCTATACTTACTTTATATATGTTATGCCACCCAGAGTCAAGTCAAGCCTTAATTCCTTAATTACACATTGCTATGTCAAGGGAACAGCAGCTCCCATACACATAAGATTGTCTTCTGGTCCAGCAGAAAATGGTAGGTTAGGGCAAAGTACATTAATGTATATGGGGGAGCTTTAGTTAATTCATCTTATACACTATGAGGGACATTTATCAAAATTACTGTAAAGGAAAACTGGATTTTTTGTCCATAGCAACCAATCCAATTCCACCTTTCATTTTTCAGAGCTTCTGGAAAATGAAAGTTGGAAGCTGATTGGCTGCTATTGCCCACAAATCCAGTTTTCCTTTACACCAGTCTTGATAAATCCCCCTTACGAGTGTGTTGTATTCACAGGGTATTGTTATAATGCAAGCTTCATAAGAATCTGCTATGTTGCAACACCCAGTGGGTTTGCTCAATGTATTATTACTGCCTATTGAGTAAAGGTGGCCTAAAACATTATTCTAAACTTGATCAAACCTGACATTTTCCACCAAAACGAACGTTTGTTGGTTGAAATTTAACAACAAATGATCTCTTTAGGCAACCAATGACAGACTATTATTCTTTGATGTTTTTGTCCGAAAGATCTTTCGTTGAAGCAAAGATTGTTTGTGAATGAAAGATCTCCCAGATGAATCTTTCATCCATCACCTTGGTTCATTGAACATGTATGAGGAATGTGAACAACTGCAATGCTAATGTGGACTAAAATGTATTTTAATGTGTATGGACACCTTAAAGGGAATGTGTAATCAGAAAATGACCTGTTGTTTAAATCACGTTTTTATGTTAAATATGTTTTTAAAGAAGTTTAGCTGATATTATTTTTAATTTTCCATGTCAATATCTATATTTAAATAAAAACCATAAAATCCAGCAGTTTGCGCACTGGCCAATAATCCTAATAATAGGAGTCGCTTTACAGTCTGTAGAGATCACTTTACTGCAGTTATCTAGTTAACATTACAGCCTCATTATATTACCTCTGTGTACAGACAATACGGGGGCCACCAATCCAAATAGGTGATGCTCAAAGCTCATCAGCTCCCTCCTGACTTCTGCCCAGGTCACAGAGCATGCCTAGATAACTCTCCCATAGAAGTCAGTGAGGTCCCCTCCTGACCATTGTGTCTTTGGCCCATATGGCTGCCATAAATTTTTAAAATACTCTCTAAATACTGTTAACCCTTTCATGACCAAGGATCATTGATGCCCCAGTGTCCAGGTCAAAATTTACAAATCTAACATGTCATTTTATTTTTTTTAGGACGTTAGAAGGCTTAGAAGTTTAGAAGCAATTCTTAAAATTTTTAAGATAATTTCCAAAACCCAAAAAGGACCAGTTCAGGTCTAAAGTCACTTTGTGGGGCTTACAAAGTGGAAACCCCCCATAAATGACCCCATTGTAGAAACTACACCCCTCAAGTTTCTCAAAACTGATTTTACAAACTTTGTTAACCCTTTAGGTGTTCCACAAGAATTAAAGGAAAATGGCGATGAAATTTCTAAATTTCACTTTTTTGGCAGATTTTCCATTTTATTAAATTTTTTTCTTTAACACATTGAGGGTTTACAGCCAAACAAAGCTCAATATTTATTACCCTGATTCTGTGGTTTACAGAAACACCCCACATGTGGTCGTAAACTGATGTAAGGGCGCATGGCAGGGAAGGAAGGAAGGAAAGGAACGCATTATGGTTTTTGGAAGGCAGATTTTGCTGGACTTGTTTTAGATGCCATGAACCATTTAAAGCCCCCCCTGATGCACCCATACAATAGAAACTCCCAAAAAGTGACCCTATTTTGGAAACTAGGGGATAAGGTGCCAGTTTTATTGGTACTATTTTGGGGTACATATGATTTTTAATTGCTCTATATTATGTTTTTTGTGAGGCAAGGTAACTAAAAAATGGCTGTTTTGGCACAGTTTTTTTTTTTTTCTACAAGATTCATCTGACAGGGTAGATCATGTGCTATTTTTATAGAGCAGGTTGTCACGGACGCAATGATATCAAATATGTCTACTTTCTTTGTTTGTTTGTTTCAGTTTTACATAATAAAGCATTTTTGAAAAAGAAATTATGTTTTTGTGTGTCTCGTTTTTTGCAGAAAGAGTTGAGGTTTTTATTGGTACCATTTTGGGGTACATAGGATTTTTTGATCATTCATTATTACACTTTATGGGGCAAGGTGACCAAAAAATTGGCTGTTTTGGAACAGTTTTTATTTATTTATTTTTACAGCATTTATCTGAGGGGTTTAGGTTATGTGACAGTTTTATAGAGAAGATCGTTACGGACGTGGCAATACCTAATATGTATACTTTTTCTTATTTATTTAAGTTTTAAACAATAATAGCATTTCTGAAACCAAAAAAATGATGTTTTAGTGTCTCCATAGTCTGAGAGCCATAGCTTTTTTATTTTTTTTAGCGATTGTCTTAAATAGGGTATAATTTTTTGCGGGATGAGGTGACAGTTTTATTAGTACTATTTTGGGGGCCATAAGCCTTTTTGATCGCTTGCTGTTGCACATTTTGTGATGTAAGGTGACAAAAAAGACTTTTTTGGCACTTTTTTTTTTTTTTTTACGGTGTTCACCTGAGGGGTTAGGTCATGTGATATTTTTATCGAGCAGGTTATTACGGATGCGGCGATACCTAATATGTACACTTTTCTTTATTTATTTCACTTTAACACAATAATAGCATATTTGAAATAAAAAAATTATGTTTTAGTGTCTCAATGTTCTAAGAACTATAGTTTTTTTTATTTTTTGAGCGATTTTCTTATGTAGGGTCTCATTTTTTGCGAGATGAGGTGACGGTTTTATTGGTACCATTTTGTTTGATAGACACCTTTTTGATCGCTTGATGTTGCACTTTTTGTGATGTAAGGTGACAAAAATGGCTTTATTTACACTGTTTTTATTTTTATTTTTTTATGGTGTTTATCGGACGGGGTCTATCATGTGATATATTTATAGAGACGGTCGTTACGGACATGGTGATACCTAATATGTGTCTTTTTTATTTTTCATTTTTTTTATAGGAAAAGGCAATTTATTTTTTTAATTTTAAATTTTTATTTATTTATTTATTTTTACTTTTATTATTTTCACCGTTTTTTTATAAAGTCCCTCTTGGATCTTGAAGATCCAGTGGGGCTGATGGCTGTACTATACTTTGCAATGCTCTTGCATTGAAAAGTATAATTCTATCAGATGCCCTGTAGGTGGCAACACTGGACGCTTTTGCAAAGCGTCCGGTTGCCATGGCAACCATCGGGCACTGCCATCGCAGTGCGGCAGCCCTCGTTGGTGGAGAGAGGGAGCCCCCTCCCTCTATTAACCCCATGGATGCCGCTGCCGCGGCATCTATGGGGTTACAGCAGAGTGTCAGCATAGAGCTGACACTCTCTGCTGATGGCGGCGGCTCAGGAATGGAGCCGCCGCCATCACACACAGCAGGGGGACCGCATCAGGGGCAGGGGCCAGCGCTGGGGGGGTACGGCCAACATTGAGGGAGGCTGAGGCAGCACAAATGGGGGCAGGAGCAATGTATGGGGCGGGGAGGGGGCGGACCGCATCAGGGCAGGCGCTGCATCGCATCAGGGCAGAAGCTGCATGAATATGGAGATGAGCTTCAGGGGCAGGTGGACACAAGGGGGCTTGGAGGGGCACAGATCGGGGGGCACAGATCGGGGGGGCACGAGGAGCAGAGCGCAGAGCAGAGCCTGAAACCGGCATTTTTTCACTGCCGCGATCCGATTGGTTAGTCTGCATAGACTGCATAGACCAATCAGAGTGGCCCCTTGCCGGCATTACTGAACTGTATGCTGTCCGTGACAGCAGCAGGACAGGGGCAGAAGTTTTAATCTAAGCGCTTTGCAACGCTTGGATTAAAGAACTGGCTTGACGTTTATACACGTGGTAGCTGCACGGGGCATGTGCAAATATCACGTATATAAACGGATTGCAGTCGGGAAGGGGTTAAAAACTGCTCAGGCAAGATGGCCGTACCCATAATCATGTATAGGAAATAGAATTAAAAAATCGGCAATCAGAAAACTAAAACAAATTAGAAAAAAAGTATACGTGCTACTATGTAGTTTTAACGGGCAGATACAATTTTCTGGTGACATATTTTCTTTAAGGATTGCTGATTTCCTCACTGTATAAAATATTCCATGCATTCTTTACCTTCACACATGATTGGGTGGTGTGTAATTTTTAAGTGATAACAGTAGAAAAGAAGGTGTTTCCAGTGTGGGTGCCTATGTGGGAAAGTGTTGACATATCTGACCAATTGCACAATATTTTTACAAAAAAGCAGCATGTGCCATTAGCACAATCCTATATATAGTTTTTAGAAAGGGGCCTGGAAGCAACAAGGATCATACATGAAAATTCACATGATATGATACTGTAAACTATTCAGGATCCAGGAAGTATATACAAGTAGCCACAAGAGTTAATGTGAATGTAACCTTCAAACAAAGGCACCAGAAAACTTTAAAGTAAACCTGTCACCATGAAAGTTCAATTTAAGCTACATGTTATAGAGCAGGAAGAGCTGAGCAGATTAATATATAGTTGTATGGGAAAAATTAATTGTATTTAATTAATTTGTATCCTTTTTCATTCTGGGCTTTGAAGTCATGGAGACAGTCCTATGAGTGATTGACAGCTATCTCTGTATACAGAATCATGGGGGAAAGGCTGTCAGTCACTGATGAGACCATCTCCTTGACTTTAAAGCCCAGAATGAGCAGGTTTTACTGAATCTCTTCCCACAAAATTATATATCAATCTGTTCAGCTCCTCCTGCTCTATAACATGCTGTCTGCAGCTCAGACACCATGTTCTCAGGTGTACCATCACCTAGACACAATTGGGAAGATTTATCAAGACGGGTGTAAAGAAAAACTGGCTTAGTTGCCCATTGCAACCATAAAGCTCCTTATGGGCAATTAAGCCAGTTTTCCTTCACACCAGCTTTGATAAATCTCCTCCAATATCTTCAAAAGCCATTCCTGGAACAGGGCCAAAAAAGAATTTTCAGAACTTATGAATTACTGTATTGCTGGTCCTCCTGCTTCCAAACTTAAATGATTGTGTTTTTGCAAACTTAAATTATGCCTGGGCTAGATGTGACTAAAAGCACAAATGTATATGGTGGATTGAAATTATTTACAATGAGTTCTATCTGTCCATTTTGTTGGACAAATGGCTTCTAACAACAGTGGACAAAGGCTTCACATTTATTAAA
Source organism: Bufo bufo (assembly GCF_905171765.1). Classification (NCBI taxonomy): domain Eukaryota; kingdom Metazoa; phylum Chordata; class Amphibia; order Anura; family Bufonidae; genus Bufo; species Bufo bufo. Next base: position 579,136,536 of record NC_053389.1, read on the forward strand.
CACCATTATCCCATCTGGCATCTTTTAAAACTATCATTCTATGTTATATATTGAAACAGACAGGATCACACACCCCAAAGACTGGCAAGAGTGTACTGTACAAACGTTGGCATACATACAACTTAACCTTTCAATTAAATTATGTTAATTATGTTATTCAATGTCAGCTTAAAAGAGCATTTACTACCTCAATAAATTATCCCTCTTTGTCTAAGCTATATTAATATATCCCCTGGATCAGGGGAATACGCAGGATGGGCCAAAAGAGTGATGTTATTCTCCTGGAAGAAGAGGTCCCTTGTCCTGCGGGCATTGTGTACTGTAGCATTGTCCTGTTGAAAAACCCAGTCGTTACCACACAGACGAGGGCCCTCAGTCATGAGGAATGCTCTCTGCAACATCTGGACATAGCCAGCGTCTGTTTGACGCCCCTGCACTTCCTGAAGCTCCATTGTTCCACTGAAGGAAAAAGCACCCCAGACCATTATGGCGCCCCCTCCACTGTGGCGCGTAGAAAACATCTCAGGTGGAATCTGCTTGTCATGCCAGTCAGGACCATCAAGGTTAAATTTTATCTCATCAGAGAATAAAACTTTCTTCCACCTTTGAATGTCCCATGTTTGGTGCTCTCTTGCAAAGTCCAAACGAACAGTTCTGTGGTGTTCAAGGAGACGAGGTCTTTGAAGACGTTTTTTGTTTTTAAAGCCCTTCAGTCTCAGATGCCGTCTGATGGTTATGGGGCTGCAGTCAGCACCAGTGAGGGCCTTAATTTGGGTCGAGGATCGTCCAGTGTCTTGACGGACAGCCAATTGGATCCTCCGGCTCAGTGCTGATGACATTTTTTTGGGACTTCCACTTGACTTTTTTGTTCCATAACCCTCAGGATCATTTAAGAAATTCCAAATGACTGGCACGCTGTGAGAGACCCTGCTTATGCAGTTCAACAACCCGACCACGTTCAAAAAGGGAGAGTTTTTTTGCCTATGCCATCACAACGTGTGACTACCTGACAGAAAATGACAATGAATCCACATCTTTGCACAGATTTGGCCTTTTAAAGGCATGTGGTCCTAAAAATTTGGATCAGCTGAAAAACAACCTGTTTCAGTTTAATCGTTATTTTCAATTAATTTAATGCTCAAAAAATGTTTTGTCTCACTCTCATTTCTTCCTGTTGCATGTTAAAGCTCTACTTGGAACCTTGTTAAGATCCAACAATGTAAAATATGATTTTTTGCCATTTTTCAAGCGGTCTTAAACTTTTGATCAGGACTGTAAATATATATATATATATATATATATATATAGAGAGAGAGAGAGAGAGAGAGAGAGAGAGAGAGAGATTCAGAAAAAAATCCAAATGGTACATATAAAAAAAAATTGCATGCATCTTGAGTAGGGTTGAGCGAACCCGAACTGTAAAGTTCGGGTTCGTACCAAACTTTAGGATTTGTGGACCCCGAACCCGAACTTTTTCGTAAAAGTTCGGGTTCGGTGTTCGGCGCTTTCTTGGCGCTTTTTAAAAGGCTGCACAGCAGCCAATCAACAAGCGGTTAACTGTCTGACCTTAGAAGCCATCACAGCCATGCCTACTAATGGCATGGCTGTGATTGGCCAGAGCAGCATGTGACCTAGGCTCTATATAAGCTTGAGTCACGTAGCGCTGCACGTCACTCTGCTGTTACAAGTGTAGGGAGAGGATGCTGCTGGACTTGTGATTTCAGGGAGAGAATAGGAGAGAATGTAACTCAGCGATCTACAGAGAAATAGTTGTGTTGGTGCAGGACACAATCGTTTTACCCTGCCCTGAGGCGATTGACCAAAAAAAATATAACTTTTATAATTCTGTTAGTTACCGTATTTTTCGCCCTATAAGACGCACCGGCCTATAAGACGCACCTAGGTTTTTGAGGAGGAAAATAAGAAAAAAAATATTTTGAACCAAAAGGTGTGCTTTTGGTGGGTTTTGAACTAATTGTGGTCTGTGGATGGCACTGTTATGGGGGATCTGTGGATGGTGCACTGTTATGGGGGATCTGTGGGTGACACTTATGGGGGATCTGTGGGTGACACTTATGGGGGATCTGTGGGTGACACTTATGGGGGGGGGGATCTCTGGGTGACACTTATGGGGGATCTCTGGGTGACACTTATGGGGGATCTCTGGGTGACACTTATGGGGGATCGCTGGATGACACTTATGGGGGATCTCTGGATGGCACTGTTATGAGGATCTGTGTATGACAGTTATGGGGGGGATCTGTGGATGACACATATATAGCATCTTATGCTATGTGTCATCCACAGATCCCCTCCATAAGTGTCCCTGTAGTGAATGACCCTCAATACACGCTGGGGGCCGGCATCTGCTTTTATAATGACAGCGGGGCCCGTGCAGTAATTGTATTCTACTACACGGGCCCCGCTCACTGTATGATCCTATGTCTAATAGTTACCGTAATTGTAATTGTATGTAATCAGGAGCGCTGTGTATTGCCGGTACTTACAACTAGAAGCGGTAGGTAGCAGAGAGGAGGGAGGAGGGAGAAGGCAGGCCGGGAGGACGGGCGCTGGCATTTAAGCTAGCCATTTAAGCTAGAAATACACCCATCATTTTCTGGGGTTTGAAAAACACTATTTTTTTTCCAAAAAACTGTATTTCCAACAATGTAAAATATGATTTTTTGCCATTTTTCAAGTGGTCTTAAACTTTTGATCAGGACTATTTTCCTGTTCTGCAGGACTATTTTCCTGTTCTGCAAGTGTTAAATTCAAGTTTAATATATACAGTTTTGGCCAAAAGTTTTGAGAATGACACAAATATTAGTTTTCACAAAGTTTGCTGCTAAACTGCTTTTAGATCTTTGTTTCAGTTGTTTCTGTGATGTAGTGAAATATAATTACACGCACTTCATACGTTTCAAAGGCTTTTATCGACAATTACATGACATTTATGCAAAGAGTCAGTATTTGCAGTGTTGGCCCTTCTTTTTCAGGACCTCTGCAATTCGACTGGGCATGCTCTCAATCAACTTCTGGGCCAATTCCTGACTGATAGCAACCCATTCTTTCATAATCACTTCTTGGAGTTTGTCAGAATTAGTGGGTTTTTGTTTGTCCACCCGCCTCTTGAGGATTGACCACAAGTTCTCAATGGGATTAAGATCTGGGGAGTTTCCAGGCCATGGACCCAAAATGTCAACGTTTTTGGTCCTCGAGCCACTTAGTTATCACTTTTGCCTTATGGCACGGTGCTCCATCATGCTGGAAAATGCATTGTTCTTCACCAAACTGTTGTTGGATTGTTGGAAGAAGTTGCTGTTGGAGGGTGTTTTGGTACCATTCTTTATTCATGGCTGTGTTTTTGGGCAAAATTGTTAGTGAGCCCACTCCCTTGGATGAGAAGCAACCCCACACATGAATGGTGGTCTAAGGATGCTTTACTGTTGGCATGACACAGGACTGATGGTAGCGCTCACCTTTTCTTCTCCGGACAAGCCTTTTTCCAGATGCCCCAAACAATCGGAAAGAGGCTTCATCGGAGAATATGACTTTGCCCCAGTCCTCAGCAGTCCATTCACCATACTTTCTGCAGACGATCAATCTGTCCCTGATGTTTTTTTTGGAGAGAAGTGGCTTCTTTGCTGCCCTTCTTGACACCAGGCCATCTTCCAAAAGTCTTCGCCTCACTGTGCGTGCAGATGCACTCATACCTGCCTGCTGCCATTCCTGAGCAAGCTCTGCACTGGTGGCACTCCGATCCCGCAGCTGAATCCTCTTTAGGAAACGATCCTGGCGCTTGCTTGACTTTCTTGGACGCCCTGAAGCCTTCTTAACAAGAATTGATCCCCTTTCCTTGAAGTTCTTGATGATCCTATAAATTGTTGATTGAGGTGCAATCTTAGTAGCCACAATATCCTTGCCTGTGAAGCCATTTTTATGGCTGCACGCGTTTCTTTGCAGGTCACCATGGTTAACAATGGAAGAACAATGATTTCAAGCATCACCCTCCTTTTAACATGTCAAGTCTGCCATTTTAACCCAATCAGCCTGACATAATGATCTCCAGCCTTGTGCTCGTCAAGACGATTACTGAAATGATCTCAGCAGGTCCTTTAATGACAGCAATGAAATACAGTGGAAAAGTTTTTTTGGGATTAAGTTAATTTTCAAAGAAGGACTATGCAATTCATCTGATCACTCTTCATAACATTCTGGAGTATATGCAAATTGCTATTATAAAAACTTAATCAGCAACTTTTCCAATTTCCAATATTTATGTAATTCTCAAAACTTTTGGCCACGACTGTACATCTTTCATATTTCTGTTACCAAAAAAACAAATTTTTGGCAATCTACAACATTTTGATTTGTCAGTGTGCAATTTAAGCTAGAAATACACCCATCATTTTCTGGGGTTTGAAAAACACACTTTTTTGACAAAAACCACTATTTTCAGGCCTTGCAGCATCAGCACTTGTGAAATTACAGGCTTATATACTGCTTTAAAATTCAGTTGTTAAACAAACACTCGTTTCGGCACAAAAGGTTTTGCTGGCCTTTGATGCAGATGTCATTGTGAGATACACCCTTAATACATTTGGCTTACATTCAGAGATTTTAAATACCGCCATTTGGTGCACCAATATTGAATTCAGGCCTACACTGGTTCAGGCCCTGTGAGATACACCCTCTACATACAGGGGTTTGAATCAGGCATTTGAAATACAGCCATTTTGTGCAAAGAAATATTTACTTCAGGCCTACACTGCTTCAGACCGTGTGAGATACTCCCTCTACATACAGGGGTTTGATTCAGGGATTTGAAATACAGCCATTTGAAATACAGCCATTTTGGGCAAAGATATATTTACTTCAGGCCTACACTGGTTCAGACTGTGTGAGATACTCCCTCTACATACAGAGGTTTGAATCAGGCATTTGAAATACAACCATTTGAAATACAGCCATTTTGTGCACAGATATATTTACTTCAGGCCTACACTGGTTCAGACCGTGTGAGATAACCCCTCTACATACAGGGGTTTGAATCAGGCATTTGAAATACAGCCATTTGAAATACAGCCATTTTGTGCAAAACAATATTTACTTCAGGCCTACACTGGTTCAGGCCGTGTGAGATACACCCTCTACATACAGGGGTTTGATTCAGGCATTTGAAATACAGCCATTTTGGGCAAAAAAATCTTTCATTGAGGCCTAGTCTGGTTCAGGCCGTGTGAGATACACCCTTTACATACTATCGTTCTATTTTACTATTAATTAAACACCTATTTAAAGCAAGATCCTAAATTTGAAAAATATGAGGAGAGCATCAAATAAGGGACGTGGCCCAGGTCGTGGTGCTGCTGGTGGAGCTCCTGTTGCAGGGAGAGTACGTGGTTGATCTGTGACAGCTACACGCACAAGTGAAACCCCTTCCTCAGGTGCGAGTAGGCGACAAAACCTGCAGCGGTATTTGGTCGGGCTTAATGCTGCTCTACGAATGGTGAGGCCTGAACAAGTACAGGCGATAGTCGATTGGGTTGCTGACAGTGGATCCAGTTCCTTCACATTGTCTCCCACCCAGTCTCCTGCTGAAAGACCACAGTTGGCACCTGCAGCCAAGGTCCATCAGTCTTTCACCTCACCCCCTTGCAAATCAGCCAAGCAGTCTGAGCCCCAAGTCATGCAGCAGGCTCTTCTGCTTTTTGATGACTCTGTCAGCAGGGTTTACCAGGGCCATCCACCTAGCCCTGCCCCAGAAGTGGAAGATATTGAGTGCACCGATGCCCAACCACTTATCTTTCAAGATGAGTACATGGGAGGACGAAACACAGGTGCCAACTGCTGGGGCTTTTGAAAGTGTGCAGACCGACAAGGAAGGCAGGGGTGAAGACTGGGTGGAAGATGATGTGGAGGACGATGAGGTCCTCGACCCCACATGGAATCAAGGTCATGCGAGTGACCTATGTAGTTCGGAGGAAGAGGCGGTGGTCGCACAGAGCCACCAGCACAGCAGAAGAGGGAGCAGGGTGCAAAAGCGGAGAGGCTGTCCTCTAGACAGTACACTCTGTGGGCCTGACACACACTGGCAGGCAACTGCAATTATATTACAGAGAAAAAAAAATGTATTACTTTTTTATCTGCAAGCTACTGTGCCACCAGATATGAGTGGTGGGCACTGGCAGTGGGCACAGTACACTCTGTGGTCCTGACACACACTGGCAGGCAACTGCAATTATATTACAGAGAAAAAATTGTATAACTTTTTTATCTGCAAGGTACAGTGCCACCAGATATGAGCGGAGGGCACTGGCAGTGGGCACAGTACACTCTGTGGGCCTGACACACAGTGGCAGGCAACTGCAATTATATTTCAGAGAAAAAATTGTATTACATTTTTATCTGCAAGGTACTGTGCCACCAGATATGAGTGGTGGGCACTGGCAGTGGGCACAGTACACTCTGTGGGCCTAACACACACGGGCAGGCAACTGCAATTATATTACAGAGAAAAAATTGTATTACTTTTTTATCTGCAAGGTACTGTGCCACCAGATATGAGTGGTGGGCACTAGAAGTGGGCACAGTACACTCTGTGGGTCTGACACACACTGGCAGGTAACTGCAATTATATTACAGAGAAAAAATTGTGTAACTTTTTTATCTGCAAGGTACTGTGCCACCAGAAATTTGTGGTGGGCATTGGCAGTGGGCACAGTACACTCTGTGGGCCTGACACACACTGGCAGGCAACTGCAATTATATTACAGAGAAAAAATTGTATTACTTTTTTATCTGCAAGGTACTGTGCCACCAGATATGAGTGGTGAGCAGTAGGCACAGTACACTCTGTGGGCCTGACACACACTGGCAGGCAACTGCAATTATATTACAGAGAAAAAAAAATGTATTACTTTTTTATCTGCAATCTACTGTGCCACCAGATATGAGTGGTGGGCACTGGCAGTGGGCACAGTACACTCTGTGGGCCTGACACACACTGGCAGGCAACTGCAATTATATTACAGAGAAAAAATTGTATAACTTTTTTTATCTGCAAGGTACTGTGCCACCAGATATGAGTGGTGGGCACTGGCAGTGGGCACAGTACACTCTGTGGGCCTAACACACACGGGCAGGCAACTGCAATTATATTACAGAGAAAAAATTCTATTACTTTTTTATCTGCAAGGTACTGTGCCACCAGATATGAGTGGTGGGCACAGTACACTGTGGGCCTCACACACACTGGCAGGCAACTGCAATTATATTACAGAGAAAAAATTGTATTACTTTTTTATCTGAAAGGTACTGTGCCACCAGATATGAGTGGTGGGCACTGGCAGTGGGCACAGTACAGTCTGTGGGCCGGACACACACTGGCAGGCAACTGCATTTATATTACAGAGAAAAAAATGTATTACTTTTTTATCTGCAAGGTACTGTGCCATCAGATATGAGTGGTGGGCACTGGCAGTGGGCACAGTACACTCTGTGGGCCTGATACACACTGGCAGGCAACTGCAATTATATAACAGAGAAAAAATGGTATTACTTTTTTATCTGCAAGGTACTGTGCCACCAGATATGAGTGGTGGGCACTGACAGTGGGCACAGTACACTCTGTGGGCCTGACACACACTGAAATATATATATATTACAAAAAAAGCAGACTGATGTACTAGCCCTAAAAAGGGCTTTTTGGGGTGCTGTCAGGATGCTGTCCTTACAGCAGATCAGATGAGTCTTTGAGGACTGGAGTGGACACAGAACACTGGCCTATTTAACGATTTTCGTATTAATTCAGCAGCAGCAGCAGCACTGTCCCTGCTCTCACTAACACTGCAGCTTCAGAATGAATCTAAGATGGATGCTGTCCTTGCTTTTTGATAGGAGGTGGGAGGGTCTGGGAGGGAGGGTATGCTGATTGACTGGAATGTGTCTGCTGACTGTGAGGTACAGGGTCAAAGTTTGCTCAATGATGATGTATAGGGGGCGGACCGAACATCGCATATGTTCGCCCGCCACGGCAAACGCGAACAAGCGATGTTCGCCGGGAACTGTTCGCCGGCGAATAGTTCGGGACATCTCTACTCTTAACCACATTTTGATGACATTTGCAGCCTTCTAGTCCTTTCCATGACATTTTTACAGCCATTTTAGTGCTCAAAAGTTCGGGCCCCCATTGACTTCAGTGGGGTTCGGGGTCTAGTTCGGGTCCCGAACTCAAACTTTTTTCCGAAGTTCGGCCGAATCCGTCGAACCCAAACATCCGGGTGTCCGCTCAACTGTAATCTTGAGTAAGAATAGTAGTCAAATGTTACAAAAAATGGGCAGGGAGAAAATTTTGAGTTTGAAAATATAATTATACCATTCATTACGATGCAAACTAGGTCACAACAGGTTGGTCACATACTTCATTATGATAAAAGAACTATTTATTTGAAGTGGTGTATTTTTAAAAAGACATTTAAATATATAAACAAAAAACATTAAAGTGAAGCTCCAACTTTGATTAAAAAGACCATCTTTAGTGGCTATAACAGTTTCCTGCAGCCCAACCCCCTTCTAGTCAATGGGAGCTGAGAAGCAGGAACCTGTCACCGCTACCACACATTGTACGCAACTGTCTGAAAATTCGATTGAGTTTCTTCGCCGAATTTCACAAAAAAATACACTTTGTGGCGAATTACTTCTTCACGAAGCACATTTCTTTGTATGTAGCGGGCACAATGATGGGGAACAGAAATGGTGCTGCCCCGTCATTAAACCGTCAGATGCCGAATTCAGATGGGGGGGCTGACTGGGTGAAAATTGAGGTATGTCCGGGTTCAGCTCTGAACCCGGACAGCCACTTTAACCTTTAATGGTTTGACATTGTTTATCTTGGTATTTAACTAATAATGTATTCTTCATAATTTCTAGGGCATAACAAAGTATGATCCAACAACTGGCAATATGGAAACATCCCCTTGGTCTCCAAGGCTAATTATCATTATATAGCTCCTAACTGCATAACTGCATAACTGCAAAGTCTGGTGATTCAATAAGGGGATCATGATTCTTTTCAATACACACCAGCCAGTATTATCCTTGGTGACCAAGGAGTTAAATGGCTGGGATTTGATCTACCCTCCTGCTATTGATTTTATGGACACAACTGCTATGCCTACACAATCACATCCGCATAGGAATAGAAGACCCATACTATAATGTATAACATGGAGGAGGAAGGGGTAAATGTTTAATTATATTACTTTTTTAACTTTTCATACTTCCACTGGCAGAGTGTAACGTGATAGAAGCGACAAGCTAGAACTAGTTTCTGACATTTTAGTGAAACCTACTAAACTTCCCAGCTGTCTGCTCTAGAGGGTATATGGACAATGTTCACCATCACCAGCCATGCCAGTCACTTGTGTTAAAATACAGCATAGAATAGAAGAGGGAGAACTTGGCTTTGTTTGGTTTACTTACTTGTTGAAAACAAATCTGTCTGGATTACTATTTCCTTATATATTGATTTTGCCATCTATTTCTAATGTTTGATTTGTCAAGTAGAAAATCTATGTTGACAGCTATACCTTTCACTATACACATAAAAATTACCTTTCATGAAAGATGAATAGAACATGCAGGCATTCTGTTCAAACATGCCAGTTTTATTGTGTCCCTACTGAACTTTAGAATAAGGAACTGAATGCACCATGTTCTTCATTTATATCACACAAAGTTGCTATGCTGTATTACAGGTGAAACTCGAAAAATTAGAATATCATGCAAAAGTCCATTTATTTCAGTAATGCAAATTAAAAGGAATTGCATTAATGCAACTTAAAATTAGAATTTTATGAAAAGGTTCAATATTCTAGGCTCAAAGTGTCACACTCTAGTCAGCTAATTAATTCATATCCCCTGAGCAAAGGGTACCTCAAAATTGAGACTTTGGGGTTTCATAAGCTCTAAGCCATAATTATCCAAATTATACCAAATAAAGGCTTGAAATGTCTCACTTTGCATATGAGTCAATCTCATATGTTAGTTTCACCTTTTAAGTTGCATTACTGAAATAAATGAACTTTGCACAATATTCAAATTTTTCGAGTTTCACCTGTACATGTACTAAATCATCTGCATTCTTTCCAGTGTGTGGGTTTGAAATGATAAAATATCAAGATATCTTTAAACAGGAAGAAAAATTGCTCAACAAGTTTGTTACCTTGTTTCCTAGTAAGGAAAATAAGCTATTTTAGAGAGACAAGTATTCTGCTTTCTTAGCATGAGTCTTTTTCCAAGGAAATGCTTTATGTCAAAAGTATTAGAGAGCAGTGTTTTTTTCTGGATAACGTAAGAGTCTAAAACATTGGTTCCTAATTAGGCTTCCCCAAAGGAGGATAACTGGAAGACATATCGCTTTTACAGTACGAACTGAGCAACTTCATTCTTATGAAAGATGCTCGACAAAACAGTTGGGTCAGAATATGGCGCAGGGCAAGGAATATAAAATGTTTTATGTCTTCGTACTCCAAACTTTTGAAACATAGGAATAAAAGTAGTGGTTCCCTGGGAGCGGCAAAATTCTCAGAGGTTCAACCCTGTTATAGGTTTGGGAAATACTGGTCTAATGATTTTTTAATCAATCCCTGATAAGGTAGATTTTCATTTTAACCATAAAGAAAATATCATAGCCAAGAGAGTTTTCAAAAAAAGAGACTAAAAACCATAAAATTCAATGACAGAACTATCATCATATACCATGCACAGAGAATACGCCCACAGATGTTGGGTCTAAGCCATGGCAGGATCACCAGGGCTCCGCGATGTTACTCTAGACAGAAGCAGATAGAGAAGAAACAGATCACTTTCCACTTTACTTAAATGACAAAATCTATGAAGAGGCATCTGTTCAAAAGGTGTGAAATCACCAGAGTTTTGTGGCATAAATAATCTCAAAAACACATTTCTGATATGTTTGAGTGTCTTCTTTGCACGCCGTTTCTTTATAAAGTGTATATTAAATGTTCACCCCTCAAGGTTAAAAGAGAAATGCTCTTATTTCCTATACAAAATACAATGTAGTTTACAAAGTCTCCCAATAAATGAGAGCTTGAATAGTACTGTTCGTCTATATAGGAAGTATTTTCAGGCCCTGAATAAGACCACAGGATTTTTTAGGCCCTCACTGGACCAATCAGTTGATAGCAGTCCATGAAAATCAGATAGCTCTACTTGTACAAAACATTATTTGATAAAGCACACAGAAACAATATACATTTCTCAAGTACAGAATATTTAATTAATCTTAACACTATAATACAATTCTAAACTTCAGAATATAATTACGAAGCATTGCAAAATGTTACCATAGCATTATAAATTATAGAATTACTCTTATAGATGTTGATATGCCAAAGTTTTTTTTCAGGACCACATATCCAAGGTCAGCCAAATTTAACGGACAAATTTGAAAGCAAAAAAAATGTATCATAAATATTATAAAGTATATAAGTAAACAAGAACATGAAGTAATGCCATACTTCTTAATTATCAACCCATGCCAGAGGCATCTTCAGATTTAATAAACTTGATGACACCAAAAAAGTAAAAGATGTCCAGGCTTTACTAAGTGATGGCTTATCCTCAGGATAGGCCATCACTAGCTGATCGGCGGGGGTCCATCAACCTCCTATTGACTTAAATGGGAGCAGAGCTGCAGTGACGAGCTGTCTACCACAAGGTTGACGATGCTGTGAAGTTCCGGTGCCAACTTTTGGCAATGGAGTTGTACACCTGCAATCAGCTAGTGCTGTTCTATCCTTAGCATAGACTATAACTTGATAAACCCCAGACAAGACATTTAATGAATATATTTTTGCTTGAAATTTTGCACAGTTGTGTGAAGAGACTTGGCTACAAGTCTTTATCAAGGCACATCTATAATTTTATTATGTACACCACCCACTCCTTACTTTTGTACCGGTATCGAGACGATACTGGGATTTGACATAGAGGTCGGATTCCGGCGGCATAATCATATAGCCAGCACCCGACCTCTTTGACAGGGAGCTATGATCTGCGGCAGTTAACCCCTCAGGTGCGGCACTGTACTTATAGTAAACCACACTGACTGGTGATCACTAGATCCCAAGCTTTCCCCTACAGTAATATCAGATACCAAATTCCCATTTGTGAATACTAAATCTAAAATGGCCTCCTTCCGGGTTGGCTCCTCAACTACTTGCTGTAGAGATAATCCCAGTAGGGAATTTAGAATATCTATACTCCTGGCAGAACTAGCTATTTTGGTTTTCCAGTTTACATCAGGAAGATTAAAGTCTCCCATAATGATAACTTAACCCTTCAATGTCATTTTAGCTATTCCTCAACTAGTAGATTATCTAATTCTTTGACTTGGCTAGGTGGTCTATATATCACACCTACACGAGTTACCTTATGATTATTAAGCTGCAAGGTAACCCAAACTGACTCTAAATTGGTCTCGCTAACTTGCATTAAATTTGATTTTATGCTATCTTTCACATACAGGGTCACCCCTCCCCCTTCTTGCCTTCTCTGTCTTTCCTATATAGAGAGAATCATGGTATTGTTATATCCCAGTTATTACTTCCATTGAACCACGTCTCAGTAACAGCCACTAAATCTATATTCTCAGATGCCATTATAGCCTCAAGTTCATTGATCTTATTCCCTAAACTGCGAGCATTTGTAGACAAGACTCTGAGCTTGTCATTTCTTAACCTATGCGCTACTGGCATCTTCTGGCATTGTTACAGGGGGCAGTCGGACTGCTGCATTATCACTCTTTTGCCCCCCTTTCCTAGTTTAAATGCTCCTTAGCAAATACTTTGAACTGTTCACTGAGGACATTTGTTCCCTTGAGAGAAAGATGCAAACCATCTTTCTTGTACAGTTCTTTTCCATTCCAATGAGAGCTAACATGAGACACAAAGCCAAACCCTTGGTTCAGACACCATTCACCAAGCCATACATTGAACTTCTTAATGCACATCTTCCTGTTATGCACAGGCAAAACTGCAGAGAATGAAACAGTTGATGCAACCTCTCGTATATCATTTCCAAGTGTGTGAAAAGCTTCCTTCACCTTTGAAACCTCATTGCAAGCCAGATCATTTGTCCCAAGATAGATAATGACATCCACCTCCCTTTCCTCCTTTGCCTAACAATATTAACCTAGCTGCAAGTACTACCTTCAAGTACTACATTAAGTACTAGTAAAGAGATATTGCAGGAGATAGGCTGGAAGGTGGAAACAATACAAAAAAAAAAAAGTAAGATTTGTTTGATTTGTTTGATTTAAAGTTACAAATTTTTTTTTTTTTTTTCTCCTCTTTAAAATGGCAGACTTGGTTCAGTGCAGGAATTGTTGTGCATTTATTTCATGTTCCACTCTTTGGAGATTCGGATGCTGTCAGATCTGTAGACAGTTCTCCTTACTGCAGCAGGAAATTGCATTTTTGAAAGCTGAAATATTTAAATTATCTGTTAAACAAACTCCAGCTAGGACTGCTGCAATGCCACTGCCACAGAGGACCCCCAGAAATGGCAGATGGGTTACTGTAGGTTCTGGAAGTCTTAGAGTGGTGGATAGAAGACATGTCCCACAGTCGGTGGTTCTCCATAATTCATTTGCAGCACTCTCAGAATGTAAGGACAACATGGATATGGACTCAAGCACAGAGGGTGAGAAACCATCGACTCCTATGTCTAATGTATGCAACAAAAAAGATAAAGTGAAGTCTCAAAGGAAGCAGCTGTTGCTGGGTGATTCAATCATAAGAAGTGTGGAGCTTAAAGAAAATGGTTTTGTGAGATGTCTCCCTGGGGCTACTGCTAGAAGAGATAGAAGACGTATTATTAATATTGTTAAGCAAGCAAAGCAGGAAGGGGACGTGGATGTTCTTGTCCATCTAGGGACAAATGACCTGGCTTGCAATGAAGTGTCAGAGGTGAAAAAAATCTTTTATCACACTTGGTAATGACGTACAGGATTTTGCATCCACCATTTCATTTTCTGAAGTTCTGCCTGTGCATAATGTTCAGAATGGTAGGCAGAGGCGCATAAAGGAGTTCAACATATGGCTTGGTAAATGGTGTCAAGAGCAAGGATTTGGCTTTGTTTCTCATGATAGCTCTACTTGGAATAGAAAGGAACTGTACAAAAAAGATGGTTTGCATCTTTCTCTCAAAGGAACAAATGTACTTAGTGAACAACTCCAAGAATTTGCGAAAGAGTATTTAAACTAGGAAGGGGGGGCAAAATAGTGAAAATAAAAGAGTCCAATTGCCCCCCGAAACAATGCCAGAACAGGTCAGAAGCACAGAGGTTAAGAAATGATAAGCTCAGAGTCCTGTCTACAAATGCTCGCAGTTTAGGTAAAAAAAATCAATGAACTTGGGTCAATAATGGCATCTGAGAATGTAGATTTAGTGGCTGTTACGGAGACATGGTTTAATGAAAGAAATGACTGGGACATAACCATACCAGGGTACTCTTTATACAGAAGAGACAGAGAAGGCAAGAAAGGAGGAGGAGTGGCCCTGTATGTGAAAGATAGCATTAAATCTAACCTAATACAAGTTGGTGAGGCCAACATAGAGTCAGTTTGGGTTACGTTGCAGTTTGCTAACCATGCAGTAACTCGTGTAGGTGTGATATATAGACCACCTGGTCAAGTTAAAGAACTAGATGATCTACTAGTTGAAGAAATAGCTAAAATGACAATGAAAGGAGAAGTTATCATTATGGGAGATTTCAATCTTCCAGATATAAACTGGAAAACCAAAATAGCAAGTTCTACCAGGAGTACAGATATTCTAAATTCCCTACTGGGGTTATCTCTACAACAAGCGGTTGAGGAGCCAACCCGGAGGGAGGCCATTTTGGATTTGGTATTCACAAATGGGGATTCGGTATATGATGTCATTGTAGGCGAAACCTTGGGATCTAGTGATCACCAGTCAGTGTGGTTTAATATAAGAACTGTGAAAGAGTCCCACCACACAAAAACAAAAGTTTTAGATTTTAGAAAAACAGACTTTTCAAAAATGAAATTAGTCATAAATGAGTCCTTATCAGACTGGAACGGATTACATGGAGTCCAGGAGAAATGGGACTACTTAAAAGGTGCATTATTGAAGGCAACAGAAAATTGCATTAGACTTGTCAGTAAAAGCAAAAAAAGGAGGAGACCACTGTGGTACTCAGCAGAAGTGGCCCAAATCATTAAAAATAAAAAGCTAGCATTTTGTAATTATAAAAAAAAACAGAGCAATGAAGATAAGGAAATCTACAAGATTAGGCAGAGAGAGGCCAAGCAAGTTATAAGAACTTCGAAAGAGCAGGCAGAAGAAAAACTAGCTCAGTCTATGAAAAAAGGGGATAAGACATTCTTCAGATATATAAATGAAAAAAGGAAATTAAAACAAGGAATAACTAAATTAAAAACAAAGGACGGAAGGTACAGTCATGTGAAAAAATTAGGACACCCTTTGAAAGCATGTGGTTTTTTGTAACATTTTTAATAAATGGTTATTTCATCTCCGTTTCAACAATACAGAGAGATTAAAGTAATCCAACTAAACAAAGAAAACTGAAGAAAAGTCTTTTCAAGATCTTCTGTAAATGTCATTCTACAAAAATGCCTATTCTAACTGAGGAAAAAGATAGGACACCCTCACATGTATTCCCTCTTAAATTGGCTCAGATCTCACACAGGTATATCACACCAGGTGCACATAATTAGTAGATCGTTACTCTGCATGTTGAATGAGGCTTGCCCTATTTAAACCTCAGACATTTAGTTTGGTGTGCTCCTGACTGTTGAAGTGAGAGTGAGCACCATGGTGAGAGCAAAAGAGCTGTCAGAGGACTTCAGAAAAAAGATTGTAGCAGCCTATGAGTCTGGGAAGGGATTTAAAAAGATCTCAAAAGATTTTGAAATCAGCCATTCCACTGTCCGGAAGATAGTCTACAAGTGGAGGGCTTTCAAAACAACTGCCAACATGCCCAGGACTGGTCGCCCCAGCAAGTTCACCCCAAGAGCAGACCGCAAGATGCTAAAAGAGGTATCCAAAAACCCTAAAGTGTCATCTCGAGAACTACAGCAGGCTCTGGCTACTGTTGATGTAGAAGTACATGCCTCTACAATCAGAAAGAGACTGTACAAGTTTAACTTGCATGGGAGGTGTGCAAGGAGGAAACCTTTGCTTTCCAAGAGAAACATCGAGGCCAGACTGACATTTGCCAGCGATAAAGTTGAAAAAGACCAGGACTTCTGGAATAATGTTCTTTGGACAGATGAGTCCAAAATTGAATTATTTGGACACAACAGCAGAGGACATGTTTGGCGTAAACCAAACACAGCATTCCAAGAAAAGAACCTCATACCAACTGTGAAGCATGGAGGTGGAAGTGTCATGGTTTGGGGCTGCTTTGCTGCAGCAGGACCTGGTCAGCTCACCATCATAGAATCCACGATGAATTCTACTGTGTATCAGAAGGTGCTTGAAGAACATGTGAGACCATCAGTTAGAAAATTAAAGCTGAAGCGGAACTGGACCATGCAACATGACAATGACCCAAAACATACTAGTAAATCAACCAAAGATTGGCTGAAAAAGAAGAAATGGAGAGTCCTGGAATGGCCAAGTCAAAGTCCAGATTTGAATCCCATTGAGATGCTGTGGGGTGACTTGAAAAGGGCTGTACGTGCAAGAAACCCCTCAAACATCTCACAGCTGAAAAAGTTCTGCATTGAGGAGTGGGGTAAAATTTCCTCAGACCGATGTCGAAGACTGGTAGATGGCTACAAGAACCGTCTCACTGCAGTTATTTCAGCCAAAGGAGGTAACACTCGCTATTAGGGGCAAGGGTGTCCTATCTTTTTCCTCAGTTAGAATAGGCATTTTTGTAGAATGACATTTACAGAAGATCTTGAAAAGACTTTTCTTCAGTTTTCTTTGTTTAGTCGGATTACTTTAATCTCTCTGTATTGTTGAAACGGAGATAAAATAACCATTTATTAAAAATGTTACAAAAAACCACATGCTTTCAAAGGGTGTCCTAATTTTTTCACAAGACTGTATGTAGAAGAGAATAAAGGTATAGCCGACTGCCTTAATGAATACTTCTGTTCAGTTTTTACAAAAGAAAAAGGAGAAGGACCTCCACTAGAAAGAATGACTAATAAATCGTTTGATGCATGTATCTTTACAGAGGAAGATGTTCTAAGTTTGCTGTCTAAGGTGAAGACAAATAAGTCACAGGGGCCCTAATGAGATACACCCAAAATTATTAAAAGAGCTTAGTGGTGAGCTGGCAAAACCGTTAACAGATTTATTTAACCAATCATTAGTAACAGGAGTCGTCCCGGAAGATTGGAAATTGGCAAATGTCATGCCCATTCACAAGAAAGGTAGTAGGGAGGAATCGAGCAACTATAGACCAGTGAGTCTGACATCAATAGTAGGCAAATTAATGGAAACCCTATTAAAGGATAGGATTGTGGAACATCTAAAATCCCATGGATTGCAAGATGAAAAACAACATGGGTTTACTTCAGGGAGATCATGTCAAACAAATCTTATAGATTTTTTTGACTGGGTGACTAAAATAATAGATGGTGGAGGTGCAGTAGACATCGCATATCTAGATTTTAGTAAGGCTTTTGACACTGTCCCACATAGAAGACTTATCAATAAACTGCAGTCATTGAGCATGGACTCCCATATTGTTGAGTGGATTAGGCAGTGGCTGAGTGACAGACAACAGAGGGTTGTAGTCAATGGAGAACATTCAAAACAAGGTCATGTTACCAGTGGGGTTCCACAGGGATCTGTACTGGGACCGATTTTGTTTAATATCTTCATAAGTGATATTGCAAAAGGCCTCGATGGTAAGGTTTGTCTTTTTGCTGATGACACAAAGATATGTAACAGGGTTGATGTTCCTGGAGGGAAACGCCAAATGGAAAAGGATTTAGGAAAACTAGAAGAATGGTCAGAACTCTGGAAACTGAAATTTAATGTGGATAAGTGCAAGATAATGCACCTGGGGCGTAAAAACCCAAGGGCAGAATATAGAATATTTGACACAGTCCTGACCTCAGTATCTGAGGAAAGGGATTTAGGAGTAATTATTTCAGAAGACTTAAAGGTGGGAAGACAATGTAATAGAGCAGCACGAAATGCCAGCAGAATGCTTGGATGTATAGGGAGAGGTATAAGCAGTAGAAAGAGTGAAGTGCTTATGCCGCTGTACAGAACACTGGTGAGACCTCACTTGGAGTATTGTGCGCAGTACTGGAGGCCATATCTCCAGAAGGATATAGATACTCTAGAGAGAGTTCAGAGAAGAGCTACTAAACTAGTACATGGATTGCAGGATAAAACTTACCAGGAAAGGTTAAAGGACCTTAATATGTATAGCTTGGAGGAAAGAAGAGACAGAGGGGATATGATAGAAACTTTTAAATACATAAAGGGAATCAACTCGGTAAAGGAGGAGAGCATATTTAAAAGAAGAAAAACTACCACAAGAGGACACAGTTTTAAATTAGAGGGGCAAAGGTTTAAAAGTAATATAAGGAAGTATTACTTTACTGAGAGAGTAGTGGATGCATGGAATAGCTTTCCTGCAGAAGTGGTAGCTGCAAATACAGTGAAGGGGTTTAAGCATGCATGGGATAGGCATAAGGCTATCCTTTTTATAAGATAGGGCCAGGGGCTATCCATAGTACTCAGTATATTGGGCAGACTAGATGGGCCAAATGGTTCTTATCTGCCGACACATTCTATGTTTCTATGTTTCTATGATACGTCATCTATCCCTGCTAGCGGTAGAACCAGGAAGACATCTCACAACACCATTTTCCTCAAACTTCACACCTCTTATGATGGAATACTATAAGTCCTCACCTTCTCCTTTTTGTCTTTGGCTGCAGTCTTGCATACTTTAGGCATGGGAGATTTTTCTCACCCACTGTGCTTGAGCCATCCTCCATGTTGCTCTTGCACTCTGAAAGTGCTGCAAATGAATTATGGAGAGCCACAGACTGTGGGACATGTCTTCTATCAACAACTCTCAGTCTACCAGAACCTGCAGTAACCCATCTTCCATTTCTAGGGGGCCTCTGTGGCAGTGGCATTGCAACGTTCTCAGCCTGAGTTTGTTTAACGGTTAATTTACAAATCTCCGATTTCAAAAATACATTTCCTGCTGCATTATGGAGAGCTGTCTACAGATCAGACAGCATCCAAACCTCCAAAGAGTGGAACCTGAAATAAAAGCACAACAATTCCTGCACAGAACCAGGTCTGCCATTTTAAAGAAGAAAGATTTTAAACAAACAAATCTTACTTTTTTAGATTGTATCCACCTCCAGAGTATCTCCTGAATATCTCCAATGCACTTATAAAAAGCAGCACTTGGAAAAAGCAGCAAGCTATAATTAGGCAAGCTAATACTATGTGGCTATATATACACACACTCCCACAAAAGCTCCTCCCCAACAACAAATTTAACACCTTAATCACCTATGCTCATTTGCAATCAGACAATAGTGATAACCTGTCTAACAAATTCCTTACCTGTTTTGAAACAGTGTCTGAGTATCCACCAGAAATCTTACCCATTATTGGTTCAATTTCTTAATTTCCAAGTGACTATATCAACAATTACCCATTGTAAGTTCACAAAAAGATCAATGCTAATGATAGAACTAGAATTTGTTACTGTAAATTGAGTGTGCATGCCTAAAAGCCATAGTAATCAATCATGAATTATAAAACAAAGTACGGGTACCGCGCTCTATCTAAAGCAATAAATGGGAATGTTGGTTACTGAAACCATAAAGACAAAAAGCCAAGTCCGTAAATTTGCTGCAAAAAAGCCAAGTCCATAAATTTGCTTACAAAATGCACAGTGTTCACATGCATATAAAATTCCCTGGGAATTTTATATGCATGTGAACACTGTGCATTTTGTAAGTAGAATAAAACTTTCTTACCTCTAAACCTTGAGGGTATTGCACCATCTGTTTGTGTCCTTTATGAAGGTAATTCAGACCGGTTTGGAGCGAGCGGTTGGCACTTTCAAGCGGGATCTGACTGCATGCTGGAGGCGGTGAACAGGTCCATTGCTTGTGGAATATTAGATGCGAGGCAGCGGTCTTTGTATATGCACAGCAAAGCAAATGGTTGCTGAAAATCCACGTGTTGAATATAGACTTTTTGACATCCGTCTATGTATAGACGTAATATGGACTTGTGATTTCCACTTTGCAGCAAATTACGGACTTGGCTTTTTTGTCTTTATGGTTTCAGTAACCAAAATTCCCATTTATTGCTTTAGATAGAGCGCGGTACCCGTACTTTGTTTTATTTTTTACTAAGGAGTTTTGAACCTACCCCATTAAGGGCACCGCTGCTTTTTATCCATTAGTCTACACCCACTATTTCGCTTTGCTAATCATGAATTATACCTAGAACTGTGGAGGTGCCATAGTCAGAAAATAATGCTTCACTTGCTAGAGAGGCTCTAAGAGTATTCCTATGGGAGCCTCAATGTCAGTCTCAATAGCTGGGTTTTAGGTGGCTCAATGATCTCATCACAACCACCTGTGCCAAGATGCAGGTAGTGTATTGAGTGCTTTGTGACCACCTGAGACAAGCAGCCACACACTAGGGCCACAGACCGGAACAGTACTGTGGCTTGCATCACAGATGGCTGAGGGGAGCAGGGAGTCAGCTGAGTTTTTTTTTTTTTCTTCATCACTTTGAGGAAAGATAGTATTGGGGCACTATGTAGGAAGGGCATTATAACTAAATTGTGGCACTAAGTACTCAAGGCATTATAGGGAGGCACTATAAAGACTGGAGCAACACAGGGGGTGCTATAAGTACTGGAGGCATTACAAGAGGTGTATACATACTTGGGGCACTACAGGGGCAGCATACCTACTGTGGGCAATAAAGGGGCATTATACTTACTAGGGGAACTATAGGGGGCATTATACTTAATGGGGGCATTACACCTACTGGGGGCGCAACCAGGCTCAAGTCAAGCATGCATATATATGGGGTGGATTGGGAGAGATAGCTGTCAGCCAAACAAACCCTTAGCCATTAGTTATCTCATGTCTATGACTGGTTTAAGATGCAGATCACTGTTCATTATCTGTTATTTTCGTTTCTACTGCGAATAACCCCTTTCCATATTTTATATGGGCTACAAGACACTGTGAACTAGTGACATCTTACTTAAGCTTTGTAGTTATTAGATCAGCTAATTACATCTCTTTGTAGCCTTCTATTTACAGTCTTCCTCTGAAATACTTATTTATTAAAGAGTGTATGAATGGCGTGTTCTCTTTACTTCTTACTTTTCCTTGACTTGTGGTTTGGCTGGAGAAGAGCTGTTGCTTCTTTTGTTTACTGAATTTTCCTGCTAGCTGTTACTAGCTTAAGTGCATTAAGAGCAACAAAAAAGTTTTAAATGTGCATATAATCTTAAAGTTCTAACTATTCTTTATTATAAGTACCAGATTTACATTTTAAGGCTATATGATTTTAAAAAGACTTACTAACCCTATAGATGGAATAAACTTAGACAGGCTTCCTTCACATGCATCAAATTTATCACAGTGGCTCAGGCTGGATGATAAATGTGGTACATGGTTAGGTACTTTTGTCTAACTTTATACCAAATAATAATTGGCTTACTTGGAAACAGAATGTTAATGCAGAATTGTGGCTCAATTTTGGCGTCAAATGTTGCATACTAGACCATGCCACTTGCATGCAAAGTCACACCCCTTTTCATCTCAGACCATGCTCCATTGGAGTAGGCACAAATAATTTTAAAAAACCTAGATGTATCTAATAGCACCACATTTTGGTGCAAATTATGCCCTAATCTAGGTGCACTTATATTAGTAAATGTGGACCATTGGGTTAAGATCTTATGCATTCACTTGCTCTATAGAACTGAACCACAGAAACAAAGAATATAACAGCAGAAAACATCTTACAGGTCTATATAGCCTACCCCTTTTTGTGGGGGTACTATTAGGGGCACTTCTTTCAGAAAGAGGTACTATTTATAAACTCAGCATTCAAAGATTTTTTTTTTTACAATTTTTGTCTTTTTATTTTTTATTTTAGCAGTTCTATGCCAATGAAAATTAAAATGTTGTTTGGCTTCCTATATTAATGACTTTTCCTCAGGATAAGTCATCAATATTAGATTGACAGGGGTCCGACTCTAGGCACCCCCGCTTCTCATCTGCTTGAAGAGATCTGCACACCGTTGACATTGCAGTAGCAGTGCAGTGTAATTACAGCTGCTTCATCCCATTCACTTTCACTTGAATGGGACAGAGCAGCTGTGATTACACTGCACGGCCAGGGCAATGTTGGCGGTTTAGGACAGTGATTGACAGCAGTAGTGACCTTCTATATACCTCCTGCATGTCACAGTATTGGTGAAGTGCACACTGATGTGGCGGCATACGGCATTTGACTGCTGCAGCCAATCACTGTACTTAGCGGTGGCTGAGGACAATGACGGCGCATCCATAGACACATTTGCTGCTATTTGTAAACGCACAGCTACTGTTAGAAATTGGCCGCAGAAAAACTTCTTGAAGCAACTTTTTCTTTGAGAAGATTCTTTCGTTTATTCAGAGACCACAGCAGCAAGACAGCATTAAAATAAATATAAAAGTCAGGCAGATTATGGCATGAAGATGAAAGTGTGAAGCAGCAGGGGCAAAAGATAGTACTAGCTTATAACCCCCGAGACATAGTTTCTTATACCCCAGAGAACAAAGAAATAATTAGTATTATAATTCAGATTTTCTGCAGTATGCTGCAGTCCATAAGCTTCAATGTTACTCACACAGATTACATCATTATTAAACGTAAGCATTGATCAATGTAAGTTACACCCACAACAACTTCTAATTGGACAAAAAATCGAGTTAATCCATCTGTTACAGTGGTGGGTGAAATATACCCATTTTTGGTGTGAGGTACACCTACATTGCATACGTGACAGGGAAATAAACATAGTTAATCCGTCTGTTAGTTTGGTGGGTGACATATTCCCAATTTTTGTGTGAGGTACACCTGCACTGCAGACGTGACAGGGAAATTAATAGAGTTAATCCGTCTGTTAGTTTGGTGGGTGACATATACCTATTTTTTGTGTGAGGTACACCTGCACTGCATACATGACAGAAAAATTCATATAGTTAATCCGTCTGTTTAAACGTAAGCATTGATCAATGTAAGTTACACCCACAACAACTTCTAATTGGACAAAAAATCGAGTTAATCCATCTGTTACAGTGGTGGGTGAAATATTCCCATTCTTGTTGTGAGGTACACCTACACTGCTTACCTGACAAGGAAATAAATTTGTCATATTTTTCACTTTATAAGACGCACTTTTCCCCTAAAAAAAGTGGGGGGGAAATGGCAGTGCGTCTTATAAAGAGAATGGTGCGCTTTTTAAATGTCTGACACTGATGCTGCACAGAGCGGCCTGTGATGTATCTGCAGGGAGGGAGGAAGGGGCTGGGTGCCGGAAACTGCTGTTTAACTCATGGCGGGGCCCAGTGCAGTCACTTTACTCTATTACACCGGGTCATCTTATGCTGGTCACAGTATCATATGTCACAGTATATTGTCCCTGAGTGAATAGTGACCCCCATTACATAAGATGCTATATGTGTGTCCCCCACACATCCCCCATAGCAGTGTATCATCCACACATCCCCCATAGCAGTGTATCATCCACACACACCCATAACAGTGTCCTTCACAGATATCCCCATAACTGTGTATCATCTACAGATCCCCCATAAGTGTCATCCACAGATACCCCATAACAGTGTCATCCACAGATCTCCCCATAACAGTGTAATCCACAGATCCCCCATAACAGTGTCCTCCACAGATCTCCCCATAACTGTGTATCATCTACAGATCCCTCATAACAGTGTCATCCACAGATCCCCCATAACATTGTCATCCCCAGATCCCCCCATAACAGTGCGTCATCCACAGATCCCCCCACAACAGTGTCATCTACAGATCCCCCACAGCAGTGTCATCAACAGACAACCGTTAGTTCAAAACTCATCAAAAGTACACCTTTTGGTTCAAAATATATTTTTTCTTATTATCCTCCTCAAAAATCTAGGTGCGTCTTATCATCAGGTGTGTCTTATGAAGTCAAAAATACGGTAGTTAATCCGTTTGTTAGTTCGGTGGGTGACATATACCAAATTTTTGTGTGAGTTACACCTGCATTACATACATGGCAGGGAAACTGATATAGTTTATCCGTCTGTTAGATTGGTAGGTGACATATTCCCATTGTTGTTGTGAGGTACACCTACACTGCATACCTGACAGGGAAATAAATATAGTTAATCCATCTGCTAGTTCGGTGGGTGAAATATACCCAATTTCTTTGTGAGGTACACCATATGTGACAGGGAAAATAATATAGTTAATCTTTCTGTTAGTTCAGTGGGTGACCTCAAAGAATGAGGAGAGCATCAAATAAGGGACATGAACCTGGTCGTGGTGCTGCTGAGGTTGGTGGAGCTCCTGTTGCAGGGAAAGGACGTGGTCAATCTGTGCCAGCTACACCCCCAAATGAAACACCTTCCTCAGGTGCAGGTAGGCAACAGAACGTTCAGCGTTATTTTGTAGGCCCGAATACGGTGTATGAATGGTGAGGCCAGAACAAGTAGAGGCGGTAGTAGATTGGGTGGCTGACAGTGCCTCCAGTTTATTCACATTGTCTTCCACCCGATCCCCTGCTGAAAGCACAGAGTTGGCACCTGCAGCCCATGGGCATCTGTCTTTCACCTCACCCTGTTGCAAATAAGCCAAGCAGTCTGAGACTCAAGTCATCCAGCAGTCTCTTATGCTTTTGATGACTCTGCTGGCAGGGTTTCCGTGGGCCGTCCACATAGCTCTGCCCCAGAAGTGGAAGAGATTGAGTGCACAGATGCTCAACCAGTTATGTTTCAGGAAGTGAACATGGGAGGACCACCGCAGCAAGTCTCTGATGATTACGAAACATAAGTGTCAACTGATGCTGCTTTCTGCAGTGTGCAGACCGGCAAAGATGGCAGGGGTGAAGAGTGGGTGGAAGATGATGTGGAGGATGATGAGGTCCTAGACCCCACATGGAATCAAGCCACACAGCCCCAGCAGCACAGCAACAGAAGGAGCAGGGTGCAAAAGCAGAGTGGCCATCCCCTAGCCAGTACGTCTGCTACTGCCCACCGCACCCAGGGACTGAGCACACCAAAGCCAGCTCCAAGGAGGTCCCTGGTGTGGCAGATCTTCAGACAATGTGCTGATGACAAGAAGCGAGTGGTTTGTACGCTGTGCAATCAGAGCCTGAAGCGAGGCATAAATGTTCTAAACCTGAGCACCACCTGCATGACCAGGCATCTAAATGCAAAGCACGAGCTGCAGTGGAGTAAACACCTCAAAAATCACAAAAGATCTCAGGCTCCTCCTAGTCTCTCTTCTGCTGCAGTCTCGGCCTCTTCCTCCCACTCTGGAGTGACAGTGGCACCTGCCACCCCGCAAACAGAGGATGTGGCAGCAACGCCACCACCTCCGTCACAAAGCATCTCCACACTGTCCCATGGAAGCGTTCAGCTATCCACCACCCAAACACTGGAGAGAAAGAGGAAGTACCCCCCTACCCACCCACGATCCCTGGTCCTGAATCAAAATTCCTGGCCTTTGAAATGCTGTCATTCCATCTGGTGGAGACGGAGACTTTTAAAAACCTTATGGCGGTGGCTGTCCCACAGTACGTGGTTTCCAGCCGCCACTACTTTTACAGGCGAGCCATCCCTGCCCTGTACAACCAAGTGGCGGACAAAATCAGGTGTGCACTGCGCAACAACATCTGTGGCAAGGTCCACATAACTACCGATACGTGGACCAGTAAGCATGGGCAGGGACGTTATATCTCCCTAACAGCACACTGGGTAAATGCAGTGACAGCTGGGCCTAAGGCGGATAGTAGTTTGGCGCATGTCCTCCCACCACCGAGGATTGCGGGATGTTTCTCTTTGCCTCCTGTTGCCTCCTCCTCCTACTCCGCTTCCTCCTCTACCACCTCCTCATCTGGTCAGCTTAACACCTTCACCACCAACTTTAGCACAGCCAGGGGGAAACGACAGCAGGCTGTTTTGAAACTCATCTGTTTGGGGAAAAACCCCACACCGTGCAAGAGCTGTGAACGGGCATGGAACAACAGACCGATAAGTGGTTGGTGCCACTGAGCCTCAAGCCTGGCCTGGGGGTGTTTGATAATGGGGGAAACCTCGTAGCAGCTCTGGGCCTAGCCAGTTTGACACACATCCCTTGCCTGGCGCATGTTCTGAATTTGGTGGTGCAGAGGTTCCTGAAAAATTACCCCGATATGTCAGAACTGCTGCAGAAAGTGCGGGCCATCTGTGCGCGCTTTTGGTGTTCTCACCATGCTGATGCTTACCTGTCAGTGCTGCAGCATAACTTCGGCCTTCCCGCTCACCACCTCATATGCGACGTACCCACAAGGTGGAACTCCACCTTGCACATGCTGGAGATACTGTGCGAGCAGCAGCAAGCGATAGTGGAGTTTCAGCTGCAGCGCGCATGTGACTCGGAGGGTGGGTTCCTGCACCAACAGAGGCCAGGTACAAAACTGTCCAGCACAGTTCTGTAGGAGGAGGATGAGGAGGAACCGTGTTCACAGCAGGGTGGCACCCAAAGCAGCTCATGGGCATCACTGGAGCGTGGCTGGGGGGATACAGAGGACGCAGACGATACACCTCCCCCAGAGGACAGCTTGTCGTTGCTTCTGGACAGCCTGGCACACATGAGCGACTACATGCTGCAGTGCCTGTGCAACCCGCTGAGTTGCCCACATTCTATCCAGTGCTGATTACTGGGTGGCCACCCTGCTGGATCCACGCTACAAGGACAACGTCATTGGAGCATGATCGGAAGATGCGCGAGTAAAAGCGCACGCTGGTAGACATGCTGCTTATGACATTCCCACCTGACAACGGGGGCTCAGTGGAAGCACAAGATGAAGGCAGAGGAGGAGGAAGAAGTCGTCAATGCAGCTGGGGCACTGCCAGCACCTCAGAAGGGAGGGTTAGCATGGCCGAAATGTGGAAAAGCTTTGTCAGCACGCCACAACAACCAGCACCACCAGCTGATATGGAACGTCTTAGCAGGAGGCAGCATTTAAGCAACATGGTGGAACAGTACGTGTGTACACGCCTACACATACTGACTGATGGGTCTCCATCAACTTCTGGGTCTCCAAATTGGGCACATGGCCTGAGCTTGCCCTTTACGTCTTGGAGGTGCTGGCCTGCCCTTTGGCTAGTGTATTGTCCGAACGTGTGTTTAGCATGGCGGGGGGAGGTGATCACAGACAAGCACGGCTGCCTATCCATAGCCAATGTGGACAAGCTCATTTTCATTAAAATGAACCAGGCATGGATCCCACTGGACTTGTCTGTACCTTGTGCTGAATAGACAAGCATACCGGCAGCACCCAGCCATTGTTATACTCCAGCATACTTTCTCTTTGCATTCTCTTTTCTATTTCTCAATGTTTTGGGGTTTTCCCAAATTTATAAAAAAAATAAATAAATAAAGGAAATAAAAATAAAAAAACAACAAAACAATGTTGGCTACCTCCTCCTCCTCCACCACCACTGCTTCTACCTACACTGCCACGACCACCGCCTCCTCAACCTTTGACCGCCGCCTCCTAATTCAAGATTATTATTATATATATATTTTTTTATTCTATGTTATTTTATGTTATTTCCCTATCCACATAGGTCCTGCTCTTACCCCAATTTTGCAGCAATCTAGCCCTTACTTTGACTATTTTACAGGCCTTTTAGTAGGTTCGGGCCCTCATTGACTTGAATGGGGTTAGGGTTCGGGGTCAAGTTCGGGTCCCGAACCCGAACTCTGAGCCGAAGTTAGGGCAAACCCGAACTTCCAGGTGTTCGCTGATACTTGGTTATCAGATGTATATTTTCTGTGGATCTTCCATATAGTCATGGGTACCACCATTTTGAATTAACCGTAAATAGACTTGACCTACCCGGCTTCTTCTCTATCACTTACTGACTTAAATGAAAAACATGAAATAATGGTAAATAGCCCAAATCCTTTAAATAAAAATCTTGTTAAAGAACAGTAAGTAGAAAAGTTATTGATAGTATTAAACTACGTAAATTGTAAAATTTCTTCGAAACTATAGCTCTTGCAATGTGATGTAAAAGAAAAGTGACGAGTCCTCTTTAAAGGGGTTGTCTCATGAAGATATAGGCAATCAGTTATTTCTGCTGCAAGCATTGTCTGTCAATATATTTCTGCTATCCTGGCTGAAAGGGTGTAGCATTACATTCCAGACATGAATGGACCATCATGGACAGACTGGATATGTCAGTGGGAAAACCATTCTTACATAGTGTTTCACTGTTTTGTTTTGTAGAGGAGGAACTTGACCACAGGAACCCCAAGTTTGTTATTTGGAGATAACCCCTTTAAGGATATCATGTCAGTGTGCCTTGCTTATTTATTTATTTTTTAAAAAGTGCATATATTAGTTTTTGAGGCATCTTCTGTAAGTTTAAAATTGATTCAAAAAACACTAGAGGACTTTGCTTTTTAACTTTTGTTGGCATATTATTAGCATATGTGATAGAAATACACATCAGTGCCATGTGAAATAGCTTCAGGAATCATCCCCCATCTCATACAACAAAAAAATAGGTTAAAAAGAAAATTGTTTATATAAAGCCATAATAGTTCAACTTGTTGAAGGACAAGTTTCTATTTACATTTTGCATCACTTTATTCTTTTCTCTTCTATGTATGTGTTAGAAAAGTTTATGATATTTTGAAATATTTTTGAATATGTACATTTTTAAGTAAAAAAAATATTTAAAAGCAAACGCACATGGTTAGACAAGTTAAATAGCATCTGTCAGCATGGTCAGCCTTAGTAAACCAGACATATTGTCTGGTAGGGTTGATCATACTCAGTGCACAGACCCCTATTTTGCAGCAATTCAATGTGTCTTTTAAAAAAAAATTATTACTTGTTTATCCTAATGAGATGCTCAGAGTACTAAGGGGCAGGCCTAGCCCCTCAGAGCAACTCTTCAATTTTGCCTTTCTTCCTCATTCACACCAGGGCTAGGCATCATCAATGTTCCGCTGCCTGGCCCTGAAATCTTGCGCATGATTCAGCGAGATTTCCCAGCAAGAAACTCATCAGCTTGCAGCATGATCAATCTTACCAGGCAGTATGTAAATTGTGGCAGAAAAACTGCTTACATGCTGAGATCTCCATATGTGATGAATATTGACATTCATAAATCATATATTCTCTATATTGGTCTCACACATAAAATATGAAAATGTCTACAAACAGTAGGGACAATAATAATAGGGATAAATATTCAACACTTTTTACCTGGTAATGGATAACTTAAAGGTCCACTGCCTAATAATGATCATTACAAAACCTAATGCAGCCGTAACTCAAACTTTTATCTGTTATATCTGATGAAGAAGTTTCTGCCAAGCTCTCCTCATACAAAACAGGACTAAATTGCTGAAAATCCTGCACATGTTTTGAAATATAATACACTTCATTATCACGTTTCTTGTGTGTAATACAAAAACAAGCTAAACATTTACACCTTTATTTGTCTAGACACACTACCGGGAACTTGATAGATGCTCTGCTCAGTGAATGAGAAAAAAATAATCAGTAATTAAAAATGACAGGTATATAAAGCCCATGGCTCATGCTATGTTAGTACACATGCCCTGCAAAAATTACTTACCTTTACTGCATATATTTTATAAGTAATGTTGTTATTTTTACCTGAAAATATCCTCTATGAATTACCTTACCTATGTTAGTAGCTTCACCGGACTATGAGGAAAGGAGGAAGTAAATATTACTAGTGATACCTTCAGACCAAATACTACTGAACTGTTGTCATTTTTCTAGTCTTAAGCTAACCATACAGATGTAGCCGAACTAATAGCGCCTTTACGTGGCCCGATGTAGCAAGCGATTGTCAGGAAGGAAACGTTCCTTCCAGACAATCGCTTGCTCATCAGTGGAGGAGACCACTACAATTACATGCAGTGATCTCCTTCACAATATGGGGAGGAGCAATCACTAATGCCATTGCTCGTCCCCATACTGAATCATTGTTTTCCGACAGAAGAGCGCTGTTAAGACACCATGATCTACTGCCGGCAAATTATTTAGGTGACTGGACAACAAACCTATTACTCGATGAACGGCGGGACCTTTATACAGGCAGATTATCGCTAATGAGCGTCAGTTCTTACTCTCATTAGCGATAATCTCCCCGAACATCGAACAGTGTAAAGGGCCCCTCAAAGGAATGTCAGTTTTATCTCGTGACAAAAGCCTTTGAAATCCATTGAAAAAGTCAATTAACATTTTCTTGCCATTGTTTACTTACTGCGTTAGCAGATCCTTTTAGGTTTGCTACATCTGTACATTAAGGATTTTAGACCTCTATTTTCTGGATCATTTCTCATTCATGATTTGTTACAGGAAGTAAATGATGACAATAATGTAAGTTAAGAAGAGAAAAATGTTAAGGAATGCAAGCTATGTACAATAAATGCTTAATGTACAGACTTCTACCATGACCAGGACAAATGCTCTACATGAGTCACAAATATACTCACCCTAAGTGAACTGGTGGAAGTGTACAGTGCAGATGTGATTGCTCCTAATACTGCTAGTCAGATAGCTCTATGGCACTAATCTTTATGATAACAAATGGAAATCCTTGTATCATTTAATACTTTGAGCCAAGGTTGCTCTTCAAGCCATAATCTGGCACTTTTTGGTAGATGGTTGTAGGATGTTCATATCCTTTCATAACATAGTGACAACATGTTTGACTAGGCAAAAAGGTTGACTGGATGAGGAACAACAAAAATATAGAATTATAGATGTGTTTTATGAGTGAAAACTAACAATTACAGCAAATTCAGATTGTTCTATCAAAGACTTGTAAATAGCAAGAAGAACAGAATTTTTAAGAGATGTGACTCATGTACGTTTATTATGAGATTGTCAGAAAGCAAACTGATTGACAAGGAAAACAAATAGTAGAATAAGTCATGTTATCGGGTAATATAGATGAAGGTGGATAATTGATAACAGAGAAAACAATTGTAAAATGAACCGTTAGCTTTTTTCCCCAAGACGTTGGAAATCCTAAACCTGACCATATCAATTTCACAATATCTGGTTAGCTGGTCGTATAAATGAGATAGTTGACAGCTGATTGAGATCACCTGACAATAATCTTTGTAAAGATACAGCCCAACTGTTTCCCTTCATACTGTATTCCACTTAAATGTAAGACTGAACATTTACGCTACTGGGAAGACATTAGAGAACAAATTCCCTTAAGTTAGTCAATCCTTAATAAAGGAGGATTGTGACTTATCACATTCTGGCCAATTAAAGGACAGAAAGATGTCTGATAACTGCTATAATCAGTTAGACATCTGCAACATTTTTCCGCCACAAAACTTGAGTAGCAGATTTGATAAATGTCCCCTATAGTTATTTTCTCTGGTGTACAGTATTAGTAGTGCACATCTACAATGCACAAATGTCCTAGAGACTTTTCTCCACTTCACGCAGTAGAGTCATCAGTATTAAAATAAATATACAAAAAGGATACCATTGATTCACGACCCTTCGTTTTATTAACAACTGACAAGCAATTGAGAATCTGTGATCTTAATGGAGTGATATGTGAGAATACAAAGATTATAAGTACCACTTTAAAGAAAACTGAGAATCTTGGAAAGAAAATACACCTATCTTTGTAAATTTTTGTGAAGTTTTCATGTTCTCCTCAAGTCTGCATAGATATTTCTGCAACCTTTTACGTGACACCGAGTGAATTTGCCTCAAGATGTCCACATTTAATTTAAAACAACAGTGGTTGTATCTATTAAAGAGCTGTTTAAATGTCCGTAGATTGATTTCTTTTACTTTAGGAATATCTAATTAACAAGATGGTTTCATAAAATAATATTTGCTGTAAAGCAAAGTAAGGGCACAATTCACATTGTTAACATATTTGGCTATAATGTTTATAATATTAATTGAATTTTCCTTCTGAGGTATTATGTTATTGCAGCTGCACAGCTCATGAACAACCTTAGGATACGTTATTGAAATTTCTGACTGGACTTTGTTATTCTAGCTGCATAAATATGTTATCTAAGATTTGTTTGGCGTATCAAACCAACGTGTACGTTTTTAGAAATAATGCCATTTGACTTAAATTGAAAGTTGAAACACTATGAAATGAAATTAAAACATTCACAAGGGAATGCATGTAAGCTTGGGGGGAAGAGAGGTAAGAGGATTCACAGTTTTTTTTAAGGGGAGCTCATTCACATATCTTTGGGCAGGTGAAAAAAGCATGTGTTAGCAAACCTTTGCTCTTGTTCCCACCAAAATACCTTAATGGAAACAAAATAGAAAATGTAATTTGTGCAAAAAAAAAAAACTCTCATGTTTCCTAATGCTCAGTCAGTATACAACTTATAAAATTGTGTCCACAAAGCAAATTTTATCCTTTCTGCTGAGTTGAAATGTGAATTTCCCTTCATCGCATCCTGAGATGGAAAATATAGATACATGGTATAGATACATGGCACAAATTTCTATATTTTACAATTTTACAAGGTTGCTTTTGTTTAAAAACCTTATTTCCAATGAAAATATGTCATGTGCTACAGTTAATTTTCAATTGACCCCATCCTGACAAAGCCAATTTTATATTTTCTCCTTTTTGTTTTTTCCCTCCTAGTTTTTTAAGTGCTATACATTTATAACTTTTTTCATTTTCCATCACCATATCCTTTTGAACAGTTATTTTTTTATCAGAACAGTAGAAAAAATCCAGCAGTAGGCTCAGGATAAAATTTTATTTCTTTATTTCTTCATTATAAAATCCATAGGCTGACCAGACACACAAGGTCTACACGTTTCGACTGTACGTCTTCAGTCATGATTAAGACGTATAGTCGAAAATGTAGACCTTGCCTGTCTGGTCAGCCTATGGATTTTATAATGAAGAAATAAAGAAATTGGATTTTATCCTGAGCCTGCTGCTGGATTTTTTTCTACTGTTCTGATCGATTCCTGGTCCGGGATCCGTGCATGGCTAAGGAGGACGGTGGGAAAGCTGAAATCCCTTTTTTCATATATTTAGTTTTTTTTTATGTTTCATATAATGTATTGCAAAACTATTTAAAAAAAATTTGTGTGATGATATAGGGACAGAAACACAATTCTGTCATTGTTTTTAGGGTTTCACTTTTACGACATACAGTATGCGGTGAACATGTCATGACAAACTTATTCTTTGGATCAGTATGATTACTTTTGTTTTGTCTTACTATATAAAAAATATGAAGAAAAATTGTAATAAAAAACTACACCCATTTTTATTTTTCTGTCAAAAGAAATGTTTGAGGGCTTATTTTTTGTGGGATGGTCTATAGATTTTATTGTTACCTTTTAGATCCCAACATATAGTTACATATTACGTTTTAATAGCTTTTGGTTAGATTTAAAGTAATTTTTTATGATCCTCACAGCACGTAATAAATTATGTGATATTCTAATATTTCAGACATTTTCATGTGTTGATATTAGTTATGTTTATTTTTTACTAGTTTTTAATTAGAGACTTTTTTTTTAGTTTTTCAATGCACCATGGTGCACCATCGCTGTGTTATAACTCCACCTCTTGTTTGATTGACAGTTCCTGTTTTTCAGAACAAGTAGGTATGACACAGGAAAGTCTGATCCACAATGAAGTGGCCTGAATGTATCAATAATGTTTCCCAGATGTTATGTGACCAGTGCCACAGGTTAAACTATGCTTTTTGCAGTAAAGGGGGTGCACTTAGTGCCAGCAGTAAGTCTAAAAATGACATGTCTCACATTTAGAGAAATGATTACAGATGAGCGGATTTCTCAAAAATTCAATTTGGCTGGTTCGCCGAATTTTCGGGAAAAGATTTGATTCGATCCGAATTTATTTGCGGCGAATTGCGTTAAAAAACTGATATTTCGTGACTGCAGAGAGCCAGTATAGTGGTATAGAACACTGTGCCTTGCAGTAATACACATAGGGAGTCTGCTGTGGTAGTGAAACAATACTGTGAGTCAGTATGACTCACACATGATAGGCGTCTCTCTTAGAATGACTGCACACTTCACTTATTTGGGCAGTTACGGGGCCAAAACTAACCACATAACTCAATTGTGAACTCAGCCTTACATGTCGATGTTAGCCACAGGTATAAAGAACCGTGCAGAGGCCCAAGATCCTACTGTAGCGTGAAATAGCGCACTCCTATTTGACCGTCATCAGCTGATTCCACATAGATGTCTACAGAACCTGTTCTATTAAACGCTTATACAAATAGAGCCCCCCTGACAGAGTAGAGAGGGTGTCAGCAGTAAGTTTGTGTTGACGTCGCTGATTATTTGGCCCTTCCTCTGATCCATCAGAACAATAACCCCCCAAAAAACTGATCCTGTCTGTTGAGCATCTGCCTTCACTTGGTCAGCATTTGGTCAGTAATCCATCAGTATTGCTAAAGCCCAAAAAAAATACAGGAGAGGATCCAAAAAAGAGATGACACATGAATGGAATATGTCTTCTGTGTTTTGTACCCACTCCTGCTTTTGGCTGCAAATCATAAGCCAATTCTGATGGGACCATACAAGCCTTACAGCTGCTACACAGACAGGATCCGTTGTGTGTCTCATTTTTCCTTCCTTCTGACAGATAAGAAGAGTCAAATAAATGATAAAGTCAATAAGGCAACAAAAGGCAAAATAGTGGCCCAGTCATGGAGTGAGGAGGGTGGGAGAACAACTTGAGAAGTCCACAGAGTGGCCCAATGACATAGTGTGGAGGTGGCAGCAGCATGAGGAGGCCAAAAAGTGGCAAGGTGACATAGTGTTGAGGTGGCAGCAGCAGCATGAGGAGGCCAAAGACTGTCAAGGTGACATAGTGTAGAGGTGGCAGCAGAAGCATGAGGAGGCCACAGAGAGGCCCATTTGCATAGTGTTGAGGTGGCAGCAGCATAGGGAAGCCACAGAGTGTCCCAGTGACATGGTGTTGAGTTAGCAGCAGCATGAGGAGGCCACAGACTGGCAAGGTGACATGGTGTGGAGGTGTCAGCAGCAGCAGCATGAAGAGGCCACAGAGTGGTACAGTGACATAGTGTTGATTTAGCAGCATTAGGAGGCCACAGACTGGCAAAGGTGACATAGTGTGGTGGTGGAAGTAGCAGCAGCATGAGGAGACCACAGAGTGGCAAGGTGACTTAGGGTGGAGATGGCAGCAGCATGAAGAGTGGCAAGGTGGCAGCAGCATCAGAAGACTACAGAGTGACCCAGTGATAGAGTGTGGAGGTGGGTGGCAATAACAGTATCCACTGACGATGGTGAGTGTAAGAAGGAGCACTTGGCATCAGATGTGTGGCATCAGGTAGGTGGCAGCATCAGACTAGTAGCTGAGGCAGGTAGCCAGAAGAAACCGATCTCTTTTGTCAAGGTTTGGGTGAGTTAGCATGGTTGATCTAATCTGATGCATCAGGCATTTGTGGGTGGAAATCCTGGCTGATCCACGCCTGATTTATCTTGAAAAAGGTCAGTCTCTCCACATTTTGAGTGGACAGGCGAGTTCTCCTAGTGGTAACTATGGCCCCCGCCACACTAAACACCCGCTCTGATGCCACGCTACTGGCTGGGCAGGACAGCTTTTCCACTGCAAAATCGGCCAGTTGTGGCCATAAATCCAGTTTGGCTGCCCAGTAGTCGAGCGGATCTTTATTTTGGGGTGGCAGGATGTTGTCCAAGTATGCCACCACCTGCTGGTTCAGGTTCTGCTCCAGGTCTAGCTGCTGCTGCTGGTGAGTAGTTTCTTCACTAGGCGGGTTAAGAAAGCTTCTCATCATCGACTCTAGACTCAAGATGCTGCTGATGGAGCTGGTACTGCCCCTACCCCCCACCCCGCCACAGCAGCCAGGGCAGTGGAACAAGAGCGCAGAGGGCCCCCCTGGTCAGACCTGCGTGAGGATGGACGATGACGCAAATAGGCAGTAGAGATGTCACGAACATAAAATTTTCTGTTCGTGAATGGCGAACACGAATTTCCGCAAATGTTCGCGAACGGGCGAACCGGGCGAACCGCCATAGACTTCAATAGGCAGGCGAATTTTAAAACCCACAGGGACTCTTTCTGGCCACAATACTGATGGAAAAGTTGTTTCAAGTGGACTAACACCTGGACTGTGGCATGCCGGAGGGGAATCCATGGCAAAACTCCCATGGAAAATTACGTAGTTGACGCGAAGTCAGGTTTTAATCCATAAAGGGCATAAATCACCTAACATTGCTAAATTGTTTGGAATAACGTGCTTTAAAACATCAGGTATGATGTTGTATCGATCAGGTAGTGTAAGGGTTACGCCCGCTTCACAGTGACAGACCAAACTCTGACAGACCAAACTCCCCATTTAACGCACCGCAAACAACCGCAAACAGTCCATTTGCACAACCGCAAACTCCCCATTTGCACAATGTTGGATACCAAGCTAGCCATGTCCTGTTGTCCTCACTGACGTCATTGAAGGTCTCTTCCTCCACCCAGCCACGTACAACACCAAGGGTCCCCGAAAGGTGACAACAAGCCCCCTGGGACGCCTGCTGTGGTTGGTCTTCCACCTCCTCAAAGCCACCTTCCTCCTCTGACTCCTCTTCTTCAGACTCCTCTCTCTGCGTTGCCACAGGTCGAGCAATCGACGACGACAAGGCTGCTTCTGGTGGTGATGGTGACCACAACTCTTCCTCTTCATGAGGTCGATGATGTTGCCTTGGGTTTGACTGACCAGGTTTGTCACCTCCGCAAAAGGACGCATGAGCCTACAGTCATTGTGCATGAGCGTTCAGTAATGCGCCCAAGAAAAACCCAGCTCCGCAGAGGCTGTCCTCTTTTTTTTTTTTATTAAAAAAATCTGTTCTTACCAGTTTAATCTCTGTTTTGTCCCCTATCAGAGGCCGGTGTATGGAATAGATTTTAGGAAACGGGAGATGGAAAAAGATGCTTGGTCGGTCCTCTTACTTCCAATTTGGGGCACTGCGCGTGCGCCGTACAATGTACTGTGCTACCCTATATGAGTGGTATGTTAAGTAGTACTATTCCTATCAGTTTAATCCCTGTTACGTCCCCTATCAGGGACCGGTGTATGGAGTAAATTTTAGGAATCGGGAGATGGAAAAAGATGCTTGGTTGGGCCTCTTACTTCCCTATCAGGGGACGTGTATCTAATAGAATTTAGACAACCGCAAAGAGTTGTCAATAGTTGACATACTCATGACATAAATTTCATTCCTCTATGCGTCAATCTTGGTGTAGGTTTTTCAAAGCCTATGGTCGTGCTGAGGTAGTTCAGTGACAGTTAAGTGACCCAGAAAACAATGATTCTGCAGTTTGGGCCCATTGTTGGCCTAGTAGGCTTTAATAATCACCTTAGATGATCACAAAGAAAATTAATGTTTTTTCTATGCAAAATTATCCAGCCGATCGCTTTTGGTCTGTTCACAATGAAGCAACGACCTTATCATATGGGGTGTGCCAACATTGCCATTGCCAAAACACTCATAGAGGTGATTGCTTCATTATGATACGCAAGCCCCTTCACCACAACAAGGTAACGATCACGAAGGGGAATTGACACATGTATGTGCCTTTTTTTTGTTTTGTTTTTGCAGCACCAGAGGCCAGAAAAATTAGGCATGTACACATGCCTGAAAAATTAGGTATTGTTGCAGCCGCTGCTGCCTGTTTTCCAGGCAGAAAGTGCACTAAAACGTTGCGGCTTGAACCCCAGTTGGTGGCGGAGAAGTCATGCAAGTCATCCGGCATGCAGAGATTAAATACAGCAACGTGTGGACCATTTTTAGCCCAAGGCATCTCATCAGGCCTTTTTTAGTCAAATGCATCCCCCACTGTCAGTCCCTTCGGGATCCATGCCTCATTTATCTTAATAAAGGTGAGATAATCTAGAATTTTTTGACCTAGGCGACTTCTCTTCTCAGTGACAATACCTCTTGCTGCACTGAAGGTCCTTTCTGACAGGACACTTGAAGCGGGGCAGGCCAGAAGTTCCATCGCAAATTGGGATAGCTCAGGCCACAGGTCAAGCCTGCACACCCAGTAGTCAAGGGGTTCATCGCTCCTCAGAGTGTCGATATCTGCAGTTAAGGTGAGGTAGTCTGGTACCTATCGGTCGAGTCGTTCTCTGAGGGTGGACCCCGAAGAACTGTGGCGATGCGTAGGACTTAAAAAGCTCCGCATGTCCTTCATCAACAACACGTCTGTAAAGCGTCCTGTCCTTGCCGGCGTGGTCGTGGTAGGAGGAGGATTACTTTCACCTCTTCCCCTGTTTGATTCCCGTTGTGCTGTGACATCACCCTTATACACTGTGTAAAGCATACTTTTTAACTTGTTTTGGAACTGCTGCATCCTTTCCGACTTCCGGTAATTCGGTAACATTTCAGCCACTTTCTGCTTATACCGGGGGTCTAGTAGCGTGGCCACCCAGTACAGGTCGTTCTCCTTCAGCCTTTTTATACGAGGGTCCCTCAACAGGCATGACAGCATGAAAGACCCCATTTGCACAAGGTTGGATGCCGAGCTACTCATGTCCCGTTCCTCTTCCTCACTGATCTCATTGAAGGTCTGTTCTTCCCCCCAGCCACGTACAACACCACGGGTACCAGATAGGTGACAACGAGCACCCTGGGATGCTTGCTGTGGTTGGTCTTCCTCCTCCTCAAAGCCACATTCCTCCTCTGACTCCTCTTCCTCAGACTCCTCTTCCAGCGTTGCCGCAGGTCCAGCAAGAGATGCTGATAAGGCTGTTTCTGGTGGTGATGGTGACCACAACTCTTCCTCTTCACGCTCATCTATGGCCTGATCCCGCACTCTTCGCAGGGCACACTCCAGGAAGAAAACAAATGGGATGATGTCTCTGATGGTGCCTTCAGTGCGACTGACTAGGTTTGTCACCTCCTCAAAAGGACGCATGAGCCTACAGGCATTGCGCTTGAGCGTCCAGTAACGTGGCAAAAAAATACCCAGCTCCGCAGAGGCTGTCCTAGCACCCCGGTCATACAAATACTCGTTGACAGCTTTTTCTTGTTAGAGCAGGCGGTCGAACATTAGGAGTGTTGAATTCCAACATGTCGGGCTATCGCAAATCAAGCGCCTCACTGGCATGTTGTTTCGCCACTGAATATCGGAAAAGTGCGCCATGGCCGCGTAGGAACGCCTGAAATGGCCACACACCTTCCTGGCCTGCTTGAGGACGTCCTGTAAGCCTGGGTACTTATGCACAAAGCGTTGTACGATCACACGGACCATACACGGCACATGTGTCAACTTGCCCAAATTCAAAGCCACCAACAAATTGCTTCCATTGTCACACACCACTTTGCCGTACTCCAGTTGGTGCGGAGTCAGCCACTGATCCACCTGTGCGTTCAGGGCGGACAGGAGTGCTGGTCCGGTGTGACTCTCTGCCTCTCAGGCAAGTCAACCCCAAGACGGCGTGACACTGTCGTATCCGGGATGTGGAATAGCCCCTGGGGAGCTGGGGGATGCAGTTGATGTGGAGCAAGACGCAGCAGCAGAAGAGGACTCAGCCGAGGAGGTTTGCAATTAGGATGGAGTAGGAGGAGTAGAGGAGGTGGTAGCAGGCCTGCCTGCAAGTCGTGGCGGTGTCACCAACTCCTCTGCAGAGCCACGCATTCCATGCTTGGCAGCCGTCAGCAGGTTTACCCAATGCACAGTGTACGTGATATACCTGCCATGACCATGCTTTGCAGACCAGGTATCAGTGGTCAGATGGACCCTTGCCCCAACACTGTGTGCCAGACATGCCATGACTTCCTTTTCCACAATAGTACAGGTTGGGGATTGCCTTATGTGAAAAAAAAATTCGCCCGGGTACCTTCCACTGCGGTGTCCCAATAGCTACAAATTTCTTGAAGGCCTCAGACTCCACCAGCTTGTATGGTAAAAGCTGGCGGGCTAAGAGGAACGACAAGCCAGGTGTCAGACGCCGGGCAAGGGGGTGACTCTGTGACATTGGCTTCTTACGCTCAAACATTTCCTTGACAGACACCTGACTGTGGGCAGATGAGCAGGAACTCCTGAAGGTGAGAGGCAGAGTGGCGGGTGGTTGAGAGGGGGCAAGGAGGACAGCAGTGGTTGATGTGGCTGAAGATGCTGGACCAGGAGGAGGATGGTGGCTTTGAGTTTGTGTGCTGCTTGTACTCATCATGTGTTGATCCCATAGGCGTTTGTGATGTAAGATCATGTGCCTTCGCAAAGCAGTTGTACCTAGGTGGGTGTTGGACTTCCCACGACTCAGTTTCTTTTGGCACTGGTTGCAAATGGCATCGCTGTTATCAGAGGCAGACACACAAAAAAATGCCACACTGCTGAACTTTGCAATGACGGCATTCTGGTGGTGGCAACAGCATGCCTTGATTGGCGTGCTTTCTGGCTGACCCCGGGTGCCAATACATGCTGTCTGACTGTGCCACTAGCTCCTCGCGATGACCTCTCTCTGCTTCCAACTCGTCTCCTCCTCCTCTCTGTCTCCCCATCTGAACTTTCCCCCTGTTCTTCTTCTCTTCGAGCGGGCACCCACGTGACATCCAAGGACACATCGTCATCATCAACCGCTTCACTTGTATCTGACAACTCAGCAAAGGAAGCAGCAGCGGGTACAACATCATCATCATCACACCGTATGTCCATGTGTGTAATGCTGCCTGAGTGAGACATATCCCTGTTATCTACAACCTCAATAATGGTTGCGCATCATTCATTTCTTCCAACTGATGTGTAAATAACTCCTCTGACAGATCAAGTGATGCTGCTGTGGTGCTAGTGTTTCTTGGTGGCGGCAGGCGGGCGAGTGGTAACTTGAGAGGTGCCGGAAGCTGAGCTGGAGGAGGATGGTGCGTCAAGGTTCCGAGCGGAAGCTGTAGAAGATTGGGTGTCCTGTGTTAGCCAGTCAACTATGTCCTCAGAACTTTTCGAGTTCAGGGTACGTGGCCTCTGAACACTGGGCATCATTAGGACCAAAAGAAATCACAGCACCACGATCACGACGGCCCCTGCGGGGTGGCCTGCCTCTGCCTGTCATTTTTTTTTTTAGATTAGTGGTACTATGCGTGCAAGGTACTGTGCCACCCGATATGAGTGGTGCGCAGTGGGCACAGTACAGTCTGTGGGCCTGACACACACTGGCAGGCAACTGCAATTATATTACAGAGAAAAAATGTTATTACTTTTTTATCTGCAAGGTACTGTGCACCAGATATGAGTGGTGGGCACTGGCAGTGGGCACAGTACAGTCTGTGGACCTGAAACACACTGGCAGGCAACTTCAATTATATTACAGAGAAAAAATTGTATTACTTTTTTATCTGCAAGGTACTGTGCCACCAGATATTAGTGGTGGGCACTGGCAGTGGGCACAGTACAGTCTGTGGGCCTGACACACACTGGGTACAACATCATCATTATCACACCGTACGTCCATGTGTGTAATGCTGCCTGACTGAGACATATCCCTGTTATCTACATCATCTGGCAATAATGGTTGCGCATCAGTCATTTCTTCCAACTGATGTGTAAATAACTCCTCTGATAGATCAAGTGAAGCGGCTGTGGTGCTAGTGTTGGTGGTGGCGGCAGGCGGGCGAGTGGTAACTTGAGAGGTGCCCGAACCTGAGCTGGAGGAGGATGGTGCATCAAGGTTCCGAGCGGAAGCTGTAGAAGATTGGGTGTCCTGTGTTAGCCAGTCAACTATGTCCTCAGAACTTTTCGAGTACAGGGAACGTGGCCTCTGAACACTGGGCATTATTCTAGGGCCAAAAGAAATCACAGCACCACGACGGCCCCTGCGGGGTGGC
Organism: Bufo bufo; assembly: GCF_905171765.1. Lineage (NCBI taxonomy): Eukaryota > Metazoa > Chordata > Amphibia > Anura > Bufonidae > Bufo > Bufo bufo. The sequence continues at coordinate 579,178,750 of NC_053389.1, forward strand.
CTGCCTCTGCCTGTCATTTTTTTTTAGATTAGTGGTACTATGTGTGCAAGGTACTGTGCCACCCGATATGAGTGGTGGGCAGTGGGCACAGTACAGTCTGTGGGCCTGACACACACTGGCAGGCAACTGCAATTATATTACAGAGAAAAAAATGTATTACTTTTTTTATCTGCAAGGTACTGTGCCACCAGATATGAGTGGTGGGCAGTGGGCAGAGTACATTCTGTGGGCCTGACACTCACTTGCAGGCAATTGAGCATGAGTGGTGGGCAGTGGGCACAGTACAGTCTGTGGGCCTGACACACACTGGCAGGCAACTGCAATTATATTACAGAGAAAAAATTGCATTACTTTTTTATCTGCAAGGTACTGTGCCACCAGATATCAGTGGTGGGCATTGGCAGTGGGCACAGTACACTCTGTGGGCCTGACACTCACTGGCAGGCAACTGCAATTATATTACATAGAAAAAATTGTATTACTATTTTATCTGCAAGGAACTGTGCCACCAGATATGAGTGGTGGGCACTAGCAGTGGGCACAGTACATTCTGTGGGCCTGACACTCACTGTCAGGCAACTGCAATTATATTACAGAGAAAAAATTGTATTACTTTTTTATCTGCAAGGTACTGTGCACCAGATATGAGTGGTGGGTACTGGCAGTGGGCACAGTACAGTCTGTGGGCCTGACACTCACTGGCAGGCAACTGCAATTATATTACAGAGAAAAAATCTTATTACTTTTTTATCTGCAAGGTACTGTGCCACCAGATATGAGTGGTGGGCACTGGCAGTGGGCACAGTACACTCTGTGGGCCTGACACTCACTGGCAGGCAACTGCAATTATATTACAGAGAAAATGTTTTATTATTTTTTGTATCTGCAAGGTACTGTGCCACCAGATATGAGTGGTGGGCACTGGCAGTGGGCACAGTACATTCTGTGGGCTTGACACTCACTGGCAGGCAACTGCAATTATATTACAGAGAAAAAATTGTATTACTTTTTTATCTGCAAGGTACTGTGCCAACAGATATGAGTGGTGGGCACTGGCAGTGGGCACAGTACAGTCTGTGGGCCTGACACACACTGGCAGGCAACTGCAATTATATTACAGAGAAAAAAATGTATTACTTTTCTATCTTCAAGGTACTGTGCCACCAGATATGAGTGGATGGGCACTGTCATTGGGCACAGTACAGTCTGTGGGCCTGACACACACTGGCAGGCAACTGCAATTATATTACAGAGAGAAAATATATAGATTTTTTTTATCTGCAAGATACTGTGCCACATGATCCGAGTGGTGGGCACTGGCAGTGGGCACAGTACAGTCTGTGGGCCTGACACACACTGGCAGGCAACTGCAATTATATTACAGAGAAAAAAATGTATTACTTTTTTATCTGCAAGGCACTGTGCCACCAGATATGAGTGGATGGGCACTGTCAGTGGGCACAGTACAGTCTGTGGGCCTGACACACACTGGCAGGCAACTGCAATTATATTACAGAGAAAAAATATATAGATTTTTTTTTATCTGCAAGATACTGTGCCACAAGATCCGAGTGGTGGGCACTGGCAGTGGGCACAGTACAGTCTGTGGGCCTGACACACACTGGCAGGCAACTGCAATTATATTACAGAGAAAAAAATGTATTACTTTTTTATCTGCAAGGTACTGTGCCACCAGATATGAGTGGTGGGCACTGGCAGTCGGCACAGTACAGTCTTTGGGCCTGACACACACTGGCAGGCAACTGCAATTATATTACAGAGAAAAAATTGTATTACTTTTTTATCTGCAAGGTACTGTGACACCAGATATGAGTGGTGGGCACTGGCAGTCGGCACAGTACACTCTGTTGGCCTGACACACACTGGCAGGTAACTGCAATTATATTACAGAGAAAAAATTGTATTACTTTTTTATCTGCAAGGTACTGTGCCACCAGATATGAGTGGTGGGCACTGGCAGTGGGCACAGTACAGTCAGTGGGCCTGACACACACGGCAATATATATATATATATATATATAATATATTAAATTTTAAAAAAGCAGACTGATGTACTAGCCCTAAAAAGGGCTTTTTGGGGTGCTGTCAGGACGCTGTCCTTACAGCAGATCAGATGAGTCTTTGAGGACTGGAGTGGACACAGAACACTGGCCTAGCTAACGATTTCCCTATTAATTCAGCAGCAGCACTCTCCCTTCTCTCACTAACACTGCAGCTTCAGAATGAATCTAAGATGGATGCTGTCCTTGCTTTTTGATAGGAGGTGGGATGGTCTGGGAGGGAGGGTATGCTGATTGGCTGGAATGTGTCTGCTGACTGTGAGGTACAGGGTCAAAGTTTGCTCAATGATGACATATAGGGGGCGGACCGAACATCGCATATGTTCGCCCACCGCGGCGAACGCGAACAAGCGATGTTCGCCGGGAACTGTTCGCCGGCGAATAGTTCGGGGCATCTCTAATAGGCAGTGGCCAACTGAATACATAGGATGTCTCTATAGTAGTTAAATTTGTTCTCCCTCTCAGCGGGTGTAAAAAAGGCCCCTATTTTGGACCGGTAGCGAGAGTCCAACAAGGTGGAGAGCCAGAAGTCATCCCTCTGCCGAATGGTGACAATTCGGCTGTCACTTCCCAAGCAAGTGAGCATTCAGTGGGCCATTTGCGCAAGTGACTCGGAGGGACTCCCTGCCTCCATCTCCACTGCATACTTCCACGGTGTGTCTGAGTCCTCTGCCTTGTCTTCCTCATCTCCCTCTTGCTCATCCGGCTGCTCCTGCTCCTTCTCTCCTGTCACCTGTGTAGAAAAACCACCTATTTCGCTACACATTGCTTGTGCTCCAATGTCCTCCTCCTTCTCCAGTTCAGTCCCCACAGGGCTCATGTGGCCATGAGATGTAGGCACCACTTCTCCAGTCCCCTGACCAGCCAGATGTATCAGCATCTGTTCCAGCATATGAAGCAGTGGAATTACATTGTTCATCCCGTAGTCCTCGCGACTGACAAATAACGTGGCATCCTCAAAGAGCCTGAGAAAACGGCAGGTTTCATGCATGAGCTGCCACTGGCTGACATCGAAGTTACATAGGGGAGTACTCCTGTCCGCTTGGATCATCAAGAAATCGTTTATGGCTTTTCTCTGTTTGTAAAGTCGGTCCAACATATGGAGGGTGGAATTATAATGGGTGGAAACGTCGCATATCAGCCTTTTCTGCTGCTGCAGCTCAAGGAGGGTGTGCTTGGCGGTGTACAAGTGGCTTGGCTGAAGTGCATGAAAAGTTTCCTTTCCATTGTTAGGATGTCTTGCAGATGGGTGAAAGACTTCAGGAACCGCTTGACAACCAGATTGAACATGTGCACCATGCAGGGCGCATGGCTCAGCCCTCTGTGAAGCAGCGCCGACACCATGTTCTTCCCGTTGTCGGTCACCATGGTTCCGATTTTGAGTTGTCGAGGAGAAAGCCAGTATTAAATTTATTGATGAAGGACACTGAGCAGTTCCTCCCCTGTGTAACTCCATTTGCCCAGGCAAACAAGGTGTAGAACAGCGTGACACCGCCATGCCCTGCACATGTGGTATGCTGGAGGAGCACTGTGAATTGTTCCTGCAGTGCAGGCTAAGGACACGGTGGAGAATGAGTAGGCAGAGGCAGACATTATCGCAAGACCAACAGTGTGAGAACGTGGAGGCGGAAGCGGCGTCACCTGGCCAAGTTGCTGGTTTGGCTGGGCAGGAAACACATTTACCCATCGGGCAGTAAAGGACATATATTCTTGACCGTACTTACAGCTCCACACGTACAGCTGACACCGACAGGCTCAAGGACTGGCCCACCTCCTGTTCTACATATTTTTGCAGGGCTGGTGCTGACTTTTTGGCAATGAAATTATGGCTTGGGACTCTCCACCTCTGCTCAGCACAAACCATCAGTTCTCTGAAAGGTGCAGAGTACACCACTTGGAAAGGGAGTGACTACAGCACAAGCAACTTGGCTAGGAGCATGTTCAGCTTCTGCGCCGTTGGATGAGTGCACGCATATTGTTGTTTCTTGGAAATCGCTTCTGTGATCGATTGCTGACGGAATGACTGACTAGGAGGAGCAGGAGCATCAGGACGATGATGATGGGAAGGACAGACAGCTCCTTTTGGCAGAGGTGGTGCAGTCTTGAATGCCTGAAATCGGGTGCATGCCACTGGGGGATGCAGCGGTTGCTGCGGTAGGCTGGACCACCACATGGGAGCCACGGTTCTCCCAGGTCACTTTATGGTGACACTGCATATCTTGACGCAGAGCCGTAGTGCCAACATTGGCACCATGGCCACTCTTCACCTTCTCCCCACAGATTCAGCAAACGGCCATGTTCACCTCCTCCAGTGGTTTAACAAAAAACTGCCACACTGCCGAATAGGTGATTTTACCCCCAACACTCCACACTGACTGACTGCTACCGCTGCTGCCTCCGTGAACCTCTGCACCACTACTTTCTGGGCAGGTAGGCTCCGGCGAAGCGAGTGGTCTAACCGGAAACATTGGCTCCCGACCTCACACTGCTGCCACCCTGCTGACTCCCAGCCACGCTAGCGACTTGCTGGTTCCACCGCTGACTCACGCGCTAGTTGCCACCCTCTTCTCCCGATGATGATGGAGCCCTCTCGTCACCCGGCTTCCAATTGCAATCGGCTACATCGTCATCAAGTACTGTCTGTACATCACTGATGTCCTCCTCAACCGTCTCTGAGCCAGGAGCCTGACTGCTCACAACACCAGCTCCCACGCCACTCTCCTCATCACTACTTGCTACCGGAGGAAGTGGCAGATGTCTCCTCCAGATCTGTAGCTGCTGACTGTCCTCTAGTAGCTTGTCCTCGCTTTATAGTGGATCTGAGCCCACAGCATATAATACTTTTCTGGCTGAGGAAACAGAAAAGGACAGAGGCAGGTTGAGGACAGGTGAGGGCACAGAGCCTGCTCCTGGGCCATGCCAACTAAGGGTTGTGTCTGACTAATCCAACGACTCTTGGCTGGGGGTGTCTGATGTAACTTGGGACGAAGTGGATGACCGAGTCAACCATTCAAGAACCTCTGAGTTGCTGGTCAAGACATGACTGCTAGCGTACAATGGGAGCTCGGGCCTCTAGAAAAGACCCCTGCTGCCACGCCCCCTTGCTCTTCTGCAACCTGTACCTGCGCCAGAAACATTTAGGCCTCTGTCTCTCCCCTGTGCAGGGCATGTCACTTCTCTGTCTGACGTACTGTTAGATTAAATAAGTAAATAAAAAGGAAAATAATACACACCAAAAAAGGCTGTAATTTTGTCACTTCGCCCCACAATGGCAAATAATACTTTTTTTTTTGCCACTAATACACAACAAAAAAGGCTTTAGAACATATAACTGCACTGCTGAACAAGAAATAATACTTTTTTTTGCCACTAATACGCCCTAAAAAAGGATGTCATTTTGTCACTGCACCCCACAACGGCTAATAAGCCCTTTTTCCCACTTAAACATGCCGAAAAAGGCTTTAGAACATAAAACTGCACAGCTGAATGGCAAATAATGCTTTTCTTGCCACTAATACATGCCAAAAAGGGCTGTAATTTTCTCACTTCAACACACAACAGCTAATACACCCTTTTTTCCCCACTAATACATGCTAAAAGGGCTGTAATTTTCTTACTTCACCACACAACGGCTTATAAGCCCTTTTTTTCCCCCACTAATACACAGCAAAAAGGCTTTAGAACATATAACTTCACCACTGAACGGCAAATAATACTTTTTTTTGCCACTAATACACGCCCAAAAAAGGCTTTCGAACATATAACTGCACCGCTGAACGGCAAAAAATACTTTTTTTGCTACTAATACACACCAAAATGGGCTGTAATTTTCTCACTTCACCACACAATGGCAAATAATACATTTTTTTCTTTTGCCACTAATACATTCCAAAAAAGCTTTAGAACATATAACTGCACTGCTGAACAGCCAAAAAAGCTTTAGAACATATGACTGCATCGCTGAACAGCAAATAAAACTTTTTTTTGCCACTAATTAATTCCGAAAAATCTTTAGAACATATAACTGCACCGCTGAACGGCCAAAAAAGCTTTAGAACATATAACTGCATCGCTGAGCAGCAAATAATCCATTTTTTTTGCCACTAATACATTTCAAAAAGGGCTGTAATTTTATTCCTTCACCACACTTTTTCCCCCACTTATACACACCAAAAATGGCTTTAGAACATATAACTGCACCGCTGAACAGCAAATAAGCCCTTTTTTCCCACTTATACACGCCATAAATGTCTTTAGAACATATAACTGCACCGCACAAGGGCTAATAAGACAGAAATATTGCCTAGTAATACACCTTGGTAATGGCTGTATCACACAGCACTTACACCGCAATAAAAAGAATGGTTAGCTGGAATTACAGTGGTATTACCTATTGCAAACCTGAAAGCAGCAGTATAATGGCAATTTGGATCCTCAGTCAGTGCAGCAAGGTGTAATAGGATTACCCAGGCTGTACACTCCCCTATTGGACCCTGTTCTGCTTCAATACTGTGGAGTAATTCCTCCCTATCCTTTCCCTACACTTCTAATGATCTTTCCCTGAACTTCTATTCAGCAAAATAAAAGTTTGAAAGTCTTTCCTAGCACTTTCCCTAGCGCTTGTTGACATCTCTCCCTGCACTAAGTACACTGGAAAATAGCATAATCCAAGAAGGCTGAGGTTATTTATAGGGCTGTGACATCACAGGGCTGGCTGGCTGCTGATTGGCTGCATGCATGGCATTGTGGGTGATCCCTCATTCCCAAAGTTCCTTGCTCCATGTCCTAACACGTGCAGCAGCCATTTTAGGAAAAAATATAATTCGTTACCACGAAGCGTGAGGAAATTAGGATTCGGTGCAAATAACTGTGATTGTCTTTGTTATGCAAATTACATGGCACATGTTTCAGCAGAGTAGGTGGCCGGCATTATGAATACAACCATAACCATCCACAAAGCCAACCATCTTTAGCCAGGATTATTGTAAAAGTTAGAATCTGGTAATGTCACACTATGGGAAATTACAAAATACTGAAAGTTGTATTTTATCAGTAAGCTATCTAGTATTGTGGTCTACATTGTAATTTGCAGATGAATAGATTCTTCTTACTGTTTTACTGAGTTTGCCATTCTTAAATCACACTATAAATGAAAATGAGGGTAAATCATGCGACTCTACATGAATATTCTATATAAGCAACAACACAGGTCATCTACATAGACCAGTGACACAGTGAAGTCGGTGCAGATCTCTGATCTGCTTTAGGTCACTTAAGGCCCCTATACACACTAATGTATTGTCAGTTTCGGCCAACAGTGTAATGTCTATAGGGAGCTCCCAGGCTTGAACTGGCCCACAGGGGAACAGGTCAATCATCCGGTGGGCCCCCAGTGTCCCACCCTCAACACAAATGGCACATGGCTCTAACAAATGGCACTTTGCTATTATCTAACATATAGGTAAGCAGTGCACAGCATCTTAACCAGCCTGTGTCCATATTAAAAAATATGGCGTCCTGCCCGATCCCCTGAAGACGGCTAAGCATGTCGGAGCGCGGAGGTTGATTAAATCTCATTTTAGTACAGATAGTAGTACAGGAAAAAGCCAGTTGTAGGAGATTCAGCACAGGGGAACAATTGACTAGAGGCTGTATTAGGTTCTTTGCCTTAGCAGCGTCGGTGGGATGCTGAAGCAAGTATAGTTGATACCACATCATACTGTGGAAGATAGACAATAATAGCTGCATCTTTAGAAAACTATTGGCTACCTGTACCACTCCTGACAGTTTTAACCACATTTATGTTCATCACCTCTACATCACTCTATTTTAATCAATGATAAATGAAAGTGAAGTTTTATTAGACATAATGACACTTGTGCTAATAGAGCGTATATAGTCTTATGACTAATGTGAATCTAATCCAGTTAAACGCCAGCACTAGTGTTAAGGGTACACTGAGGTTATTTATAGTTCATTCCGACACTAATGTTACAGTAAATAAGAGTCTATAAAACTGAAGGATAAATAAAAGAGACATAATTCCACACTGCTAAAATTCACATAAAATGAATGTATAACGCAATATTTTCAAATTAAAGGAAATGACCTTCTAACTAGTGCTTTAAAGGGAGTCTGTCTGGCCATATACAGTGCTTACATTGCCCTATAGCACACCTAAACATGAATGTAATGGTACCTTTGTCTTTGTTTTCAGACTTGCAGAAGCTGGAAAAACGACCTTTGATTGATATGCAAATGAGCACTGGCAAGTGCCCATGGGCGGCGCTCACTGTGTTGGTGCCCAGGATGCTCTGCCTTTTTTCATTGTTCCCCCGACCCCAGCCTCTGCATATGCCCGCCCTCCTATTCCCTTGCGTCATCCTAAGTTCCGGCCGAGATCCCGCGACTGTGCACTGCCTCGCCGATCGGGAGCATGCCCACTGCGATGCCTATTGTTGGCATGGCATCGCTTTAACTACTGCGCATGCTCCGGCGAACGGCTGGTACCTGTACACACTGCATCTATTGTACCTCGTACCTCACATATTACACTACTGTATATACTATATACCGGAACACACTGCATATATAATACCCCGTACCTCACATATCAGTACACTGCTGTATATACTAAATATCTGTACACACTGCATCTATTGTACCTCGTACCTCACATATTACACTACTGTATATACTATATACCGGAACACACAGCATATATAATACCCTGTACCTCACATATCAGTACACTGCTGTATATACTAAATATCTGTACACACTGCATCTATTGTACCTCGTACCTCACATATTACACTACTGTATATACTATATACCGGAACACACAGCATATATAATACCCCGTACCTCACATATCAGTACACTGCTGTATATACTAAATATCTGTACACACTGCATCTATTGTACCTCGTACCTCACATATTACACTACTGTATATACTATATACCGGAACACACTGCAAATATAATACCCCGTACCTCACATTTCAGTACACTGCTGTATATAATATATTCCTATACACACTGCATATATTATACCCTGTACCTCACATATCAGTACACTACGGTATATACTATATACCTGTACACACTGCATATATTATGCCTCGTGCCTCACATATCAGTACATTGCTGTATATACTATATATGTTTACACACTACATCTATTATACCTTGTACCTCACATAACAGTAGACTGCTGTATATTCTATACATCTGTACACACTGCATCTATTATACCTTGTACCTCACATAACAGTAGACTGCTGTATATTCTATACATCTGTACACACTGCATCTATTATACCTCTTCTGTGTGCCAGGGCTGTTTTGTAATCCCAATCCAGCCCTGATGGCATACATTATAAAACGCAGCAGCAAGCATAGTTCATGGAGCAAAGGGAGAGGCCTGGAATGGGTGGTGGGAGAGGCTATAAAAGGGGAATGGGGGCCCAATTTAGATTTTTGCTATGGGGCCCAGTGATTTCTATGTACGCCCCTGCTTTTCTCGATATGTGTCGAAATTTTCCAAACAGATTAAAGGGTTTATACAATCCTATAAAATTCCCACCATATGCCCGGGCCCCTCACATTGAATATACTTACCTGTCTCCACGCTCCCTGCGCCGCTCCTGGTCTCGCACTGCGGCTGCAGCTTCTCCCCCTGCGCAGATGAAAACATTCGGTGTTGGGGGGGGGGAGCAGCCAACCGGCGTACATTCTGTCCACATCCAGAAGCGCCGAATCCAGGGAATTCCAGCAAGCTGTTCTTGGTCAGAACAACCTGCCAAAATTTAAACCAGAGATGTAAAAGTAGCCTAACTATAGTTGACAGACTGATATAAAGGTAAAGAAGGAGAGATGCTAGATCCACTAGCCAGAATGTCTAACTGACCAGTGACAGAGGTGGCAGACATCTATGGATTGTATAGAATTCCATTTCTATACTATTATTAATATTGCCACAGGAAATTAAATGGTAATTATTTCTGACCAAATGATAGTAATTTATGTCTAAAGAGATAAAATAGATGATAAGAATACATATCGCAATATAAAATCAAAAGAGGAAAACTCTTAGCGTGCTCACTATGCAGAAAGGAACTGGGTTCAATTTGACATCTCCAGCAAATAGAGGTGTGATAGAGATGTATTTTGTGTACTGTATTATACCACCAAGTAAGATTTTGTTAGTTTTCATGCATGCTTGCACAATGCTAGGAGCCATAATATTACATGTACTTAACTTCTCTCTCAAAAAAGTTTATTGTAGGTTTTCTTTACGGGGTGTGACAGGTAAATCCAATGAGTGTAATTAATATAAACAGTAATTACATTTTTAATATTGATAAAAGAAGGTGCAGCTCATTTACAGATAAGGAATCATTGCAAGAAATGTGGGTTGGGCAGTGATGATGAGTTCTAGCACTTTCACATAGTCAGAGGGATCTATCTTTTAGTAGATTAGTTAGTGAAATAATTGATAGCATTAAGGGGTGTGTGTGCTGGTGGGCAGTTTGGTGTAAGATAGGTAGAACTGGTATTTTTGCCAGTGGTGTAGGACTTGATTGTAGGCTAGGAAGAAACTGTTCTTTAGTGAGGTACTGTGAGGTCATTAGGAATACATAGGGTGGCAAGTGAGAGGTTTATCTACAGTTAAAGGGGTATTCCCATCTCATTGATCCTATTTTAATTTGTTATAGAAGTGCCTGTGAGCATTTTTGTAATTATGTTCCTTTAGCAAATCCCTACCTATCTTGGAAAAAATCTTTAAATCGTACCCCACTGTTGTCTTCTGGTATCCACTAGATATGGCCACCACTTGTGTGCTGCAGCAGTGGGCCGCGCCTGCGTAGAACACATTTTCTTCCCCCGGCCGGGACGCACATCGCTGTCTTGAACGTGCATATCGCTCTCTTGAACGTGCGCGCCATGGTGACTTCTTCCTGGCCAGTATAATACAGAGCCGCGAAGGCGCACGCGCAATGGTGACTTCTTCCTGGCCGAGTATAGTACAGAGACGTGCATCCTCTGTATGCAGCGCAGCTCTGTACTATACTCGGCCAGGAAGAACTCACCATTGCACATGCACGTTGGCGTGCGCGTTCACGGCTCTGTACTATACTGGCCAGGAAGAAGTCACCATGGCGCATTTCCAGTGGTGTGCACGTTCAAGACAGCGATGCGCGGCCGGGACAAGCCTTCAATCAAGCTCACTAAGCCCGCCCAGCCTCACAAGCCGGAAACCAGGAAGTGAACAGCGCAGCTCGCGAGTATGAAATTGCTAGATGGACAGAGATCGAGCACAGAATTGTCGAGAAGGACAATTACCTGTTTGTCAGTGGAAGTGATGTGTTGCATTTACATGGCTACTACTGTCACTCATCCTCATACAACTGCATTGTTTATGAATAGCAGAGTGCTGGTAGACAGCATAATTGTTTCCCAATGACCAAGTTTTTTGGGTGATCTGCAGCACCTTTAGACAGGCAGATTATCAGGAATGAGTATAAATGATCGTTCATTGTCGATAATCACCTTTACTCATTTATTAGATCTGTTTTGTTTGTTTTTTCAAACATTTGTAATTACATCTATTGGGTTTTTAAATATTAAAACCAATAGAATAACAGATGCAAAACCCATCACAAGCATCTACTTTCCTACAGCATCCTTCTAATTGCCATGCAAAAACATTCTTCTGCACAAAGGCCATGTGTCTGCTGTAACATCTGTCACAAAAATTTACAAGCTGTATTTAGGGCCAGTGGACAATACAAAGTGATTCATCAAAGTATATAAAATTTCTCAATGTGCTACATGATCATCAGATGATGGAAAACTTCAACTGTTAAAACCAGAAAGTTTGATTGTGCTTGTGATCTATCAAGAATAGTTGGGATAAATATTCCCACAAACATGGCCTTAATGTGTAACACTCAAGATGCAGTATTTCTTCACGGTATATATATTTTCTTTGGTATGGCTTCTACATTTTTAGTAAATTTTCTTTTTGGTAAATGTGAAGGTAGAGAATCTGCCAACGAGAGATGATAGAAGGTCAATCAAAGTCCAGTGAAATCAAGGGAATTCCTACCATGTATGAGGGCAGCCCAACAGTCCCCCTTTACAGTGAAATGATTAGACATGCTACATTTCAAATTGACTGATTCTTTGTTTTATGGAATAGATAATCTCCCCTCCCTACGGAAACAGATATACCTACTTAGCTTGTTGGCTACCAGCTTAAAGGGATTGTCCAGTGGGATCATTTTTTAAGGGGTAGAATGAATCAAACAGTAAAATAAACAATAGTCAGGTCAATGATCCAAAGCCATTTCCGCTCCAATGTATACCGATCCCTACTGGTCTTTGCTTCCTGGTCTTGACTCTTCACACAGGAAATGGCAAGAAATTTTAACTCAGCCAATCAAGTCATAGAAACATAGAAACATAGAATGTGTCGGCAGATAAGAACCATTTGGCTCATCTAGTCTGCCCAATATACTGAATACTATGGATAGCCCCTGGCCCTATCTTATATGAAGGATGGCCTTATGCCTATCCCATGCATGCTTAAACTCCTTAACTGTATTTGTCAGCTACCACTTCTGCAGGAAGGCTATTCCATGCATCCACTACTCTCTCAGTAAAGTAATACTTACTGATATTACTTTTAAAACCTTTGCCCCTCTAATTTAAAACTATGTCCTCTTGTAGCAGTTTTTCTTCTTTTTAAATATTCTCTCCTCTTTTACCTTGTTGATTCCCTTTATGTATTTAAAAGTTTCTATCATATCCCCTCTGTCTCGTCTTTCTTCCAAGCTATACATGTTAAGGTCCTTTAATCTTTCCTGGTAAGTTTTATCCTGCAATCCATGTACCAGTTTAGTAGCTCTTCTCTGAACTCTCTCCAAAGTATCAATATCCTTCTGGAGATATGGTCTCCAGTACTGAGCACAATACTCCAAATGAGGTCTCACTAGTGCTCTGTAGAGCGGCATGAGCACCTCCCTCTTTCTACTGGTAATTCCTCTCTCTATACACCCAAGCATTCTGCTAGCATTTCCTGCTGCTCTATGACATTGTCTGCCTACCTTTAAGTCTTCTGAAATAATGACCCCTAAATCCCTTTCCTCAGATACTGAGGTTAGGACTGTATCACTGATTTTATATTCTGCTTTTGAGTTTTTACGCCCCAGGTGCATTATCTTGCACTTATCAACATAAAATTTTAGTTGCCAGATTTTTGACCATTCCTCTAGTTTTCCTAAATCCTTTTCCATTTGGTGTATCCCTCCAGGAACATCAACCCTGTTACAAATCTTTGTGTCATCAGCAAAAAGACACACCTTACCAGCAAGGCCTTCTGCAATTTCGCTGATAAAGATATTAAACAATATGGGTCCCAGAACAGATCCCTGAGGTACCCCCCTGGTAACCAGACCTTGGTCTGAATATACTCCATTGACTACAACCCTCTGTTGCCTGTCCCTCAGCCACTGCCTAATCCATTCAACAATATGGGAGTCCAAGCCCAAAAGACTGCAATTTATTGATAAGCCTTCTATGTGGGACAGTATCAAAAGCCTTACTGAAGTCTAGATAAGCGATGTCTACTGCACCTCCGCCATCTATTATTTTAGTCACCCAATCAAAAAAATCAATAAGATTAGTTTGACACGATCTCCCTGAAGTAAACCCATGCTGTTTTTCATCTTTCAATCCATGGGATTTTAGATGTTCCACAATCCTCTCCTTAAGTATGGTTTCCATTAATTTCCCCACTATTGATGTCAGGCTTACTGGCCTATAGTTGCCCGATTCCTCCCAACTACCTTTCTTGTGAATGGGCACAACATTTGCTAATTTCCAATCTTCTGGGACAACTCCTGTTGCCAGTGATTGGTTAAATAAATCTGTTAATGGTTTTGCTAGTTCACCGCTGAGCTCTTTTAATAGCTTTGGGTGTATCCCATCAGGCCCCTGTGACTTATTTGTATTAATTTTAGACAGCTGACTTAGAACCTCTTCTTCTGTAAAGACACATGCATCAAAAGATTCATTAGTCTTCTTCCTAACTGAGGTCCTTTTCCTTCATTTTCCTTTGTAAAAACTGAACAGAAGTATTCATTGAGGCAGTCAACTAGTTCTTTATCTTCTTCCATATACCTTCCTTCTTTTGTTTTTAAATTTGGTAATTGCTTGTTTTAGTTTCCTTTTTTAATTTATGTATCTGAAGAATGCCTTATCGCCTTTTTTTCCTGACTGAGCTAATTTCTCTTCTGCCTGTGCTTTAGAAGCTCTTATAAATGTTGGCCTCTCTCTGCCTACTCTTATAAATTGGCCTGTCATCCTCGTTTTTTTTTTTTTATAATTCCTAAATGCTATCTTTTTGTTTTTAATGATTTTGGACACTTCTGCTGAGTACCACAGTGGTCTCTTCCTTTTTTTGCATTTACTGACAAGCCTAATGCAATTTTTGTGTTGCCTTCAATAGTGCCACTTTTAAGTAGTCCCATTTCTCCTGGGACTCCAATGAAACTGTTCCAAGTCAGTGATCTTGCATTTCCTGCCATTTCCTCTTTGTTGTGATTGGACCAGGAAGTAGAGAACAGCAGGGTCCAGTAAGTGCAGGAACGGCAGTGGCAAAGTGAGTAATGCATATTTGATGTTTTTTTAATTTATTCTACCCTTTGACAAAAAAGTTTTATCCTACTGGACAAAACATTTTTACTGTAGATAGGCTGTTCCAAAAGCAAATTATTTAGCAACTCAGACTCGTATGAAGATGTGATAACATTTGGAAACAATGTAAAGCTACTAGTAAAAATAACAGGAAAAAACTAGAATAATTTGAGAGAGAATATTTGTAGCATTAACCTTCTATTGTGGCTCTACTGGTTCCCAATTCCTAACTTCCTTTAAGCATGCATAAGGTCACAAGATTGTTTAAGTGACTGAACTTACAATAAAAAAAACTGTTCAAATACCTCTAAATGTCATATAAAAACATACACATTACATACACATTTGCTAAAAATACACAGATTTTTGAAATTCCAATTTTCCCATACAGAACACTTGCATCACATCCTGCCTAGGATTTTTTTTCACTTACCACTATAGGATGTAACAGAAATTGTAATCTACCATTAAATCTACTTAGGTCCAATAATACTCTGAACAAACAGACCTGGAAAATGAAATGAGTGTCCCTTAGTCCACACAGATTATCATTCTGAATCACTCATTTCTGGTCATGTGGTGGAACATATCTGTGACTTACAGATCCTTTTGTGTCTGAAGTACAATGACAAAGAGGGGACCAAAATGCTAATTATAGGTATAATTGTCAAGTGATTGCTCTATGTAAGAGATCAATGTTTACACTTAAGAAACAATGCATTCTCATTCATGCATAATCCAAGAGCCCTAGGAATGAAATATACTTTGATTACAACTAGCATGATTGAGGCCTGCAGGGAAGACAACTGGCTCAGGTGAACATGTGGACAAATGTTTCTTCAACCTTTCAGCTGCCACTCAACTTCTCTATAAAAACAATGAACAGGGTTAGAATAGCCTGTATAGTGCCTGTAGGCCAATGAGTCACTGAATGGAGGCTAGTGTTTATTCATGTCTTCCTGCCACGCTTCCTTATAGTTATTTGTGATATTTTCATGTTAGTATAAACAGCTTATGATAGATTTCAAAATGGCTAAAACTCTTCTGTATGTCCTATTAGATAGATTGACTAGCGGCTCTTAAAAGAGCAATCTGAGCAGAAGAACGAATTTTGGTTTGATAAGGGATTGCTGGAGACGTCACATATAAGAAATCTAATATCTGCTGGTCATAGGAAACATTCTGGTCGAAATGTTATTTTTTATTCTTTTATAGAAAAAGAATAGCTTATTGTTGTAGATATTATTGCCTTTTCTAAAAAAAAATTATACATAAAAAATAAAATACAGAGCAATCTGAAAAGACCAGCCCTTATCCAGACCAGGTTTTTCTGTGATGGATTGTTTTCTGCTGAAACATCATAATGGACTTTTAACCCCCATATGCTTGTGGCAGGGCTTGATAGGAACTAAGGGGGGTCATTAGCAAACTGGTGTTGCCCATAGAAAACCAATCAGATTGCACCTTTCATTTTGGACTGCTCCTTTGCAAAATGAAAGGAAGAATCTGATTGGTGGCTATGGGCAACGTAGCCATCATACTTTACAGCAGTTTTGATAAATGACCCCCATTTGCTCCCATAGGCAGCAATGGTAATTAATTGTAATCTATGGGAGAAGCGATCAGATGATCTCATGTTTAAAGGGCTTCTGTCAGCAGATTTGTAACCTGTGAAACTGACTGTTGCATGTGCACTTGGCAGATGAAGACATCTGTGTTGGTTCCATGTTCATATGTGCCCCGCATTGCTGAAAAAAATGAATTCTTAATATATGCAAATTAGACCCTTGGAGCAATGGGGGCTTTGCCCTTACAGTAAGAGGCTCAGCTCTCCCCGCAACTGATTTTGATTGACCAGGCAGTGTAAACGTGATCGCACCTGGTCCTTTCAATCAAAGTAGAGAGGTCTCAGCAGTGCAGAGAGAGCAGAGCGATGCCCACATTGCTCCTAGAGGCTCATTTGCATATATTAAAACATTATTTTCTCAGCAATGCGGGCACATATGAACATGGGACCAACACAGTTGCCTTCAGCTGCCAAGTGCACATATAACAGGTCAGACAGTGTCACAGGACAAATCTGCTGACAGATGTTATTTAAGAGGACCTTTCACTAGAATAAAACATCTAATCTAACTATCAGACATGGAGAGCGGCGCCCAGGGATCCCCCTGCACTTACTGTTATCCCTGGGTGCCGCTCTGTTCGCCCGGTATAGCCTCCGGTATCTTCATAGTTAGGCTCCACCCAGGTGTCTTATTCTCCCATGCTGTAGCGCTGGCCAATCGCAGCGCTCAGCTCATAGCCGGAGAGGCTTTTTTTTCTCTCAGGCTCCTCCATGTCTGTATAGTTAGTTTAGATGTTTTATTCTAGTGAAAAGTCCTCTTTAAAGTCCCTCATGTATAGTCTAAAATAAAATCACCAGTGATCAGATTCAAGAACATCATTCAAACATCTGACAGTGCGTAGACATATAGGGGGTCACTTAATATTCAGAAATATGCCTATATTAGGCATATTTCTGGCGCAGATTGCTAAACATATCGGGGTCATTTATTAAGACCAGCGTTTAGATGCCGGTCTTAATAAAGCCCTATAGCTGGCTGTGGTTCGCCGGAGTTATGAAGAGGCGCCAACCTCTTCTTACTTCGGCAGATCACCGCCGCTTCTAAATATAAGACAGCTTCTGCGCCACAATCTGTGTCTAAACTACGCCTAATTTAGGAATATTTCAGCTTGATAATGGACCCCCATCTCTTTATAATAATCTATATTTATGTAGCACCAACATATTCCACAATTCTATACATATACAAGTAACATAAAACAGAGCAACAAACTAATTAATTAACAATTCAAAAAAGGGGTGTGCTTAAAATCCATCAAGAAATAGGGTGACCCACTTAGCAGAAGTGCTTGTTTTGTACGGTTCATCCATCATTTTCAAACACAAAAAAAAAAACTGATTAGTAGACATAACTGCACACGCTACTGTAAGTTTCCAGCCACTATCTGTGTATGAACAGGTAGAAAGTGTATTAGCGACACACGTGTGGGGATAGTGTTGAGAGAAGAGCTCACTTAAAACTGTGGATGTAGGGAATAAAAGTGGTTGGTCAATTTCCCATGGCATTTCTCAGAATGCCATAAACAATCATGTTTGGCTCAATACCCATATGGATGAATGTAATACTGCTCCCCCATCTATTCTAATGAAGGCCCCTAGCGGCCCTGGTGTCAGTAAACATTACTCACCTATGATCTTCTGAGATCCATGGGCTACAAGATGGTGGTGTATCTTCCTCATGCTGTTTCTAGTTACCATATACAGGCAGCAGAATCCTGTATATCTGTGCATGCATCTGCTCGGAGTTACCCCAAGGAAGCTTCCCTGCCATCTTGCAGCCCATGAATGCAGAGGAAAGGAGGTGAGTATGCTAACTCCACTGATACCAGGGGCAATCGAGAGCCTTCATTAGGACATCTAGAGGACAGTCATGTATAATGGTATAAAGCATACTGAATATGGCATTTTCACAAATGCCATGTGAAATTAGTCAGCTGTTCAGGTATATTATTCAGGGTAGTGCATTCAAGAGAAATAGTTCATCAAAAGAAAAGTCTTGGACTTGGGAGGTTCAAATTATGAAAGAAGTTAGTCTTAATGGCTGTGCAACCTATTTATAATGATGACCTATCCTCAGGATAGCCATCAATATCTGATCGGCGGCGGTCCAACACCCGGCAACCCCCGTCGATCAGCTGTATGAAGAGGACATGGTGCTCCATGCGAGCACTATATCCCTCTTCATTACACTGCCTGTCCTCTTTCATGTAGCAATGGCATAATGTAATAACAAGTACTCGCTTCATCCAAGTGATTGGAGCAAGTACTTGTAATCACACTGCACCACCGAGACTTCTAAGAAGACAGGCATTGTAATGAAGAGGAAGAGGTGCTTGCATGGTGCGCCGTCTCCTCTTCAAACAGCTGATCTGCAGGGGTGCAGGTGTCAGACCCCTGTCAATCAGATATTGATGACCTGTCCTGAGGATTGGTCATCAATATAAACAGGCCTACTAAAGTGGTAGGCAGAGTATGTCGGATAAATTGAAGAGGGGAAACTTTAGTGAGGTAAATACAGATTGTAATCAAGCAACAGTAAGTTTAATTTAATATAGGTAATGTTTCCATAAAGATGTGGTAAATTTTTGCAACAGAGGGCATCTGGATTGAACACTGACCCTTTCACTCAATGGGTATATATACATAAAGATTGTTAATCCAGTCCATTTAGGAGAAACCCCAGTATGTTCTATCTTCTTCCATGTTTCACACAGGACATGTTCATTCAAGTCACTGGGTCAGTAAAATTACTGCCCATGCTGGCCTGGAGTACAGTAGTACTACACACTGAAATGGAAACATCAGGTTAAGGTAGGCTAGATAGGTCGAAACACAAGACGCTTCAATGTTTGAAGACTCAGTTTCATATAGACAAACGACATGATGTCGATGACAGTGGATGGACAATCACTAGTTTCTGCAATAGTGCAGGGGAAATGCCTGCATGAAATACACTCATCACCTAAAGAATTATTAGGAACACCTGTTCTATTTCTCATTAATGCAATTATCTAGTCAACCAATCACATGGCAGTTGCTTCAATGCATTTTAGGGGGGTGGTCCTGGTCAAGACAATCTCCTGAACTCCAAACTGAATGTCAGAATGGGAAAAGAAAGGTGATTTAAGCAATTTTGAGCGTGGCATGGTTGTTGGTGCCAGACGGGCCGGTCTGAGTATTTCACAATCTGCTCAGTTTACTGGGATTTTCACGCACAACCATTTCTAGGATTACAAAGAATGGTGTGAAAAGGAAAAAACATCCAGTATGCGGCAGTCCTGTGGGAAAAATACCTTGTGGATGCTAGAGGTCAGAGAAGAATGGGCCGACTGATTCAAGCTGATAGAAGAGCAACGTTGACTGAAATAACCACTCGTACAACCGAGGTATCAGCAAAGCATTTGTGAAGCCACAACACGCACAACCTTGAGGCGGATGGGCTACACAGCAAAGACCCCACCGGGTACCACTCATCTCCACTACAAATAGGAAAAAGAGGCTACAATTTGCACGAGCTCACCAAAATTGGACTGTTGAAGACTGAAAAATGTTGCCTGGTCTGATTGAGTCTCAATTTCTGTTGAGACATTTAAATGGTAGAGTCCGAATTTGGCGTAAACAGAATGAGAACATGTATCCATCCTCTGATGGCTACTTCCAGCAGATAATGCCACAAAGCTCGAATCATTTCAAATTGGTTTCTTGAACATGACAATGAGTTCACTGTACTAAAATGGCCCCCACAGTCACCAGATCTCAACCCAATAGAGCATCTTTGGGATGTGGTGGAACGGGAGCTTCGTGCCCCTGGATGTGCATCCCTCAAATCTCCATCAACTGCAAGATGCTATCCTATCAATATGGGCCAACATTTCTAAAGAATGCTATCAGCACCTTGTTGAATCAATGCCACGTAGAATTAAGGCAGTTCTGAAGGCAAAAGGGGGTCCAACACCGTATTAGTATGGTGTTCCTAATAATTCTTAGGTGAGTGTATATGTCCTCCCTTTCCACCCACTCACTGGGTCGTGCTGCTCAAACTTGGTGGCTCAGAGGGTGGGATGCCAATCCTGACCTTTCTGGAAGATTGACGTATCTGATCCACATCTACATACAGATGGAACTATGAGTATTAGCCACTCTGCTGTTGTCGCTCCTTGCTGGTCTCCATTTACTTCACTCATATGTAGTGCTGTATGTGCAGGTATCGGAGGTCATGCAGTTCACAACCCTAGGATCTGAAGTCCCTTGGCATGTGTGGTAGCACATGCAATAATTGGGAAAAAACAATTGCAGTGCATCCTAACTCTTCAGACTCTCTTTTTTTGCATTACTGCTTATTACAGCCATATTGTTCCTTTATGGTTGTGATCCCCTTATGAACCATTCTTGGTGATAAAAACGTGCAGCCAACATTACATTGTGTCTGTGATTACTACTATATCATAGGACTACTAGTACAGTACTTTGTATACATCTATTGATGCACTAGGCTTTTAGATTTGGTTTGGTCTGACCACATGTCAACAGATCTCTTTTATTGTGTACTTTTTTGTGTATGTATTTCTAACAGTGACTGTCCTGAGATGAGTGTGTTGGGTGACTGTATTACTATGACAGGGATCATTCCCTCCCCTCTTCCATTTAAGATACACAGGGCTACAAGGAGGTTTCTGAATGGCATCGTCCTTTTACAGGGCATTGTACCAAGGCACATCAGGGCCAGCGCACCCACTTTACGTCCTTAACGTGGCGTAATATTTAGCATTTTGTGTAACAAATGAAAAGTAGTTTTTGGTTGTTCCGTCAGAAATTGTGATAATATATATTCTTTATATATATACAGATGTGTATATAGGATGGCGTATATAAAGTCACGGTTAAAAAAAAAAACTACTTTAGCATCAACTATAGGACGCAAAATATTACTTGAACTGTTGCATAATATACCCAAATATAACATTTCAATTATATACAGTTTACTATCGCCTTTTGTGCTTTTTTTTTAGCTGAAAACAAATATTTTCCATGTGAGGCAAGTGCAATATTCACTGAAGAAAGAGAAATTTTCTCATCAAATTAAGAATGCTTGGTTATTTCCTCTGACTCGTCAACATTCTTTTCTTTGTACGTAAAAGCTAAGGCTACTTTCACACTAAGCGTTCGGGTGTCCGCTCGTGCGCTCCGTTTGAAGGGGCTCACGAGCGGCCCCGAACGCATCCGTCTGGCCCCAATGCATTCTCAGTGGAGGCGGATCCACTGAGAATGCATCCCGCCTGCCAGCGTCAGCCTCCGCTCCGCTCAGTGAGCGACACCTGAACGCTGCTTGCAGCGTTCGGGTGTCCGCCTGGCCGTGCGGAGGCGAGCGGATCCGTCCAGACTTACAATGTAAGTCAATAGGGACGGGATCCGCTTGAAGATGACACCAATATGGCTCAATCTTCAAGCGGATCCGTTCCCCATTGACTTTCAATGTAAAGTCTGAACGGATCCGCTCAGACAACTTTCACACTTAGAAAATTTTCTAAGTTTTAATGCAGACGCATCCGTTCTGAACGGATGCAAACGTCTGCATTATCGGAGCGGATCCGTCTGATGAAACATCAGACGGATCCGCTCCGAACGCTAGTGTGAAAGTAGCCTTAGACTGCTGAAAAAATGCATCTTCAAACTAGTGATGAGCGACAGGGGTAATATTCGAATTCACTATATTCATCATATATTCGCGAATTTGAGATTATTTTCTTGATCGGGAAAAAACGGCAATGTAATATTCGTGTACTGAGTGCGAAATACAGGCGTGGGTCACTATAGCTAAATTTTTCAAGCTGCTAGAAGTCTCCTGAGACTGGAGAAAATGGTTGGCACGGCAGAACATTACAATAGCTTTATATGCAGATAAAGTGCTCTAATATATTTGCGATTGTGAAATCGGCACTAATGATGTGAATATTTTGGCGCAATACGTGCAACTTCACATTTTAACAGGTCTGACTACTTATTAGTGATTGGTGCACTAAGTATTGTTGTGAAATTGTGACATCACAGCACTATGTATGTATGGACAGCAGAACCTATCAGCTACACTATATCACTATCTAACCTACACTGACTATCTCCCACTAACTCTCTGTATTATATATGTAAGCTAACAAACTAACTAACTATCTAATGTCATGACACAGGAAAGCAGAGAGCACAGCAATGACACTGCTGTCTCTCTCAGATCTGCAAAATACTGCATACAAGGGCTGCTGGGGAGGTTCTTATATAGTAAGGGGTAGGCAACTTTCCTATTGGTTGCTAGGGATGTTGCTAAGATCAGACAAAGACATTGCAGCCTTCTCATTGGCCCACAAGCAAGAAGGGAGGTTACTGATGAAAAAATTACGAATATATATCACTATATTCTAAATATTTGCGAATTCTCGAAGTGCCGATATTCGCAATTAATATTCGCTATTCGAATATTCGCGCCCAACACTACTTCAAATCATGACACCTTAGACATAGCCTTACTTTTAGTTCACTCCTGGCTGAAGATACTGTTTCCAGTCATGTATGTATAACTATAACTGTGCCCTTTTAATACCTTCCATACTACGAGGAGTATATTACAACTAGGCACTTTACGGTCATTTTGCACTTCAACAATCTGTAATATATTCTTTTTTATTTTAGCTAAATAGAACCGTAAGTACATAATTTAGAAAATGAAGTTCTGAGTAGTACTTCCTAGAATAACATTACAGAGCGACGACTTCTTTACAATGGAATGCACAGCTTTCAGATCAGACTCAAACAATCACTCTGTACAACCCCAATACCATCAAAACACATTGTTTCCATTAACAGCACTTATTCCACGCTAACATTTACATGGTGACACTAACTGTCTCCTCCCTTTCCAGTAGAGATCCCTGCCCCATATATGGATCCAAGTGACCACAAAGAAATTCCAAAGCTGGATTAACTTCTGTGCCTAAGGCAACACCACATGCTTTAAAGTGCTACTATTTGAAGATAGCCAAGAAAAGATATCATTATTTATTTCTGCTAGTGAAATATGGTATTATTTATTTGCTGAAATTGTACTTTTCAAAACCACGCTTCCATGTCTCCATGCATAACAAAACAAGCCATATTCTTGTAATATTGAAAATTGAAAACACAAAGAAACTATGTCAATCTTGAAGGAAAATAATGTTTTTCTTGTTATAGTTCAGGAATACTTTTACATAAATAACTGTGCCCCATTGTCATCAGCAGTAGTGCAACTGATTTGAAGTACATTCCCCTGGACAAATTGAAAGGAATATACCCACAGTACACCTCACATAGACACCATCATTTAGTTATTCTTTTATCCTAAAGCCAGCCACCCATGCGAGATAACGGTCGGTCGAATTCAAGTTTGGAAAACAGCTATCTCTCCATATCCTCCATACACATGCATGCTGAGCTCGCCTGAGGTGTTGTTGATGGGAGAGGGGAGAAAGATTCTATCAGACAACTCTCATGGCTGGATTATCTTCTTGAGAACATATTTTGTATGTGTATATCCAACATGTCCCACCCTGCTCTCCCTGACATCTGCCTTCTGGGAAGAGTCAGGAGGCCCTAATACACATTCGAAGGTCAGTTGATCTGGCCGTAATCCATCTAATGTGTATGGCCAGTTTAACACCTTAAATCCATTGTTAATATATATTCAATAATGATGTGCTGTCAATAGAATCATGGAAAAAGATACAAAACATCCTGCACAATATGATGGTAAATATGCGGATGTGCATGGCTACATTTATAAAGTCACGGAAAATAATGCACTAAAGCAATAGATGCAAACATAATACATGGACTAAGCCCTCACTCTAATGATAAAATCTGAGACTCTTAGCCAATATATTTTGATCAAAACACATCTGTGCCCGCCTACCAGCGCCATGGTGGTCTCAGTCAGGCAGGTCCTACTCTACACCTACCTATGCCGTTATGGATATGTTATATTCTGTTTCAATCGTTTTTATTGAGTTTTTCATTTCAAATGGTTAAAGAAAGTACATTACAGTTTGAGTTGTTACAGTGTCAAAAAAGTTTTTTTATGAGTGTCAAGCAGAATACCATTAGAATCAGGTAATCAAAGGAGAATATAAATTCCAATATAATACAATTATTCAGATAACATTATTTTATGTAAAGCATCATCCTATTCTTTATTGAGCTTCAATGAAGCAACCTTCTAGTTGGTGCTTGGAGCCTGCTTTGTGTGGCCAAAAAGTATAGTGCACTGTATGTAAAGTTTAGAAGAAAAAATATACTGGTAGATGAGGGTGAAAGATAGGTAACTAGAGAGAACTTAGAAAACCTATTTAGGTCCCTTATGCAAAGGAAAAAAATTACATCACAACCTAATCTAACTGTCTCATAATGAGAAGTACCTCGATGAAGACCATGGTGTCCAATTTTTTGTGTATTTATTAAGTGTATTGTTGCTTCTGGTAATAATTTTTTCAAAGCTACAATTGACATTTACCTTCCTTATTATTTGAGACATGTGAGGAGTTGATGAGGATTTCCAATTTTGCGCTATACATTGGAGAGAGGATGTTAAAATATTGACAGAGAACAGTCCTTTGGGGGACTGAGTATCTATCGATATCAAGTCTTAACAAAAAAGTGTCAGGGTTAAATGGTAGATTGATGTTAAGTGAATAATAGATTAGAAGGGCAGTTTCTTTCCAGAAACCTGTAATAATTGGGCATTCCCAAAATATATGTAGTAATGTGCCGACTTGATTACAGCCTCTCCAACATAGTTCGGGGGAATCTTTATATATTTTAGAGAGCCTGTATAGGGTGTAATACCGTTTGAAGATTAGTTTGGAGTAAGCCTCATGATGATCTGCACATGATGTGGTGCGCATTGAAGTTAAATAGGCTTTTTTCCATTTTGTCATAGGAATGCTTGTGTTTAATTCTATCTCCCACTTTCGAATGTGAAAGATGTGTAAATCCAGATAGGGTTCTGCTAATTGTAGATAAAAGGTTTTTATCCCTTTCAATGATTTATTTATTTGATTATTCAATAATACATATACTTGGGGAGGGATTTTAGGGGGTGAAAACTCATTTTTTTCAGGAAGGTATGTATTTGGAGATATTTATCTAGTCCATATTTATTGCTCAAGAATAGAAAATGATGAATTATTGGGCCTTTGTAAAGATCTTGTATAGTTTTAATACCTGATTGTATCCATGAGAAGACAGATTTTTCCAGGATGACAATATATGGGACTTGGAGGGGAATTTCCATTGTTTTAAGGATTGGTAGATTTGAGCATATTTTGATGTAAGATTTCCAAGTTTGGAGAGTAGATTTGACAGTCGGCAGTAAGTTGGTAGTATTTATATTGCCCACATTAGAGGCCAGTAAGAGAATGTCTAGTCTTTCAGTCTGACTAGTATGTTTCTCTATGTTCACCCAGAGTTTGTCAGATTGGGGAGTCCACCATGCTGTCTATTGATCAAGTAGCGAAGCAATATGATATGAGTTAATATCTGGGAGGCCCAAACCACCATGGTTTTATGTCTGGTCAGTACCCCAGCTGCGATTCTAAGGTGTTTGTTTGGCCAAATAAATCTGTTAAGTTGAGATTGAAATTTTTTAATTATTGGTTTTGGGATAGCTAGGGGAATTGAGCGGAATTGGTATAGGATCTTGGGTAGTATTAACATTTTATATAATGATATCCTTCCCCACTATGATTTTTCAAAGGAGTTTAAAGGGAACCTGTCACCGGGATTTTGTGTATAGAGCTGAGGACATGGGTTGCTAGGTGGCCGCTAGCACATTCGCAATACCCAGTCCCCATAGCTCTGTTTATTGTGTAAAAAAAAAATATTTGATACATATACAAATTAACCTGAGATGAGTCCTGTCCCTGAAATGAGTCCAGCGTGAAGGAGCCCAGCACCGCCCCGCATCCTCAGAATCTCCTCCTTGCTCCCCGACGTCAGAAAGCTAAAGCACCGTAATCTCGTGATACGCGAGCTAGCGCATGCGCAGTTCATTCCCTGAGGCTGATGCCAGCACAGGGAAGGAACACTATGACGACACTGCGCATGCGCTAGATCGCGCATCGCGAGATTACGGCGCTCTAGCTTTCTGACGTCGGGGAGCAAGGAGGAGATTCTGAGGATGTCGGGCGGTGCTGGGCTCCTTCACGCTGGACTCATCTCAGGTTAATTTGCATATGTATCAAATATTTTTTTTTACACAATAAAAGCACACAGAGCTATGGGGACTGGGTATTGCAGATGTGCTAGTGGCCATCTAGCAACCCATGTCCTCAGCTCTATACACAAAATCCCGGTGAAAGGTTCCCTTTAAGTGGTTAATATATGATTGGAGTTTGAGTAGTAGTGGTTTAAAGTTTTCCTTAACCATATTTGAGATTGGAAATTATAGTTGAATGCCCAGGTATGGAATGCAATGTTCTTGCCAATTATAGGGAAAACTTAAACTAAAAAAAGCACCAGGTCCAGACGGCTTCTCAAATGAATACTTGAAATATTTTTCACACATTCTAAACCCCCAATTACAGAATATATTCAACCAAGCAATGGTAGACAGTCATTTTCCTACAGAAATGATGCAAGCAACTATAATCACAATCCCCAACCCAGATAAGGACCCCTCATTAGTAACTAATTATCACCCAATCTCTTTTAATAATTCAGATGTAAAGATCTACGCAAAAATAATTTATTGCAGATTAGAAAATATCATCCCGCTTCTTGTAAAACCAGATCAGGTTGGGTTTGTCGCCAGAAGGCAAGGCCTTGATAGAACACATAGATTTATAAATATCTTAAAATGGATATAAATTTAACAAATGCCTTCTCTGCTCCTATCTTTGGATGCAGAGAAGGCATTTGACAGAATACATTGGGATTATATGTTCAACACGCTCCAAAAATTCTGTTTCACTGGCCCCATCCTAGAAAGTAGTAAAGCTTTATACCTCAATCCTACAGCGAGAGTTTACTCCAATGGATTATTATCCAAACCATTTTTTATAACAAACGGAACCAGGAAAGGCTGCACACTCTTCCCCATACTCTTCGTTTTAGCCCTAGAACCATTTGAAGAGAAAATTAGATCTTCCCCGGAAAATTTAGGGATATAAAACGGAGACTATACGCATAAATTCGGCTTTTTCGCAGATGATATCATTATCTGCTCAGGCGACCCCCTCAGATCATTAGATAAAATATACTCTATTATCCAAACCTTTAGCTCCATATCTATATATATAAAGAAGGAGGTATATATGTGTGTGTATGTATGTATGTTCCGTGATTACTCAAAAACGCAACTATCGATTTCAACGAAACTTGGCATACAGATCCCTTGCTACCTAGAAAAACATATTGTGGGGGTCACAGCTCTCTAGGACGTACCGTTCCTGAGATATTGCCAAAAAATAACCTGCATTAGCCAATACAAGCCTGCAAGTCTTTCTCTTCATATCCCAACTGCCATACACACGGTCACATGTCCCTTATCAGCCAATTAAAGCTCAAGGCCCTTAGTCTCCACATACACACAGTTTTACTCCAGGTTCCCATAACAACCCAGCCATTTTTCTTCACTGCTGTAGGTCAGCTTTAGGCTAGGGCTACATGATGACATGTGTGGCGCGACAATAAGTCGCACGACACATAGGGCACAACTACACTGCTACATGTGCCGTGCAACATTGATGTCGCACCAATGTCACACGACAATTTTTATAATGATTGTCTATGGTGTTGCACTGCGACATGTGACATGCTGCGACGTGACAGTCGCAGAAAAATCCATCTTGGATGGAATTTTTACGACTGTCGTATCACAGTTGCATGATGTCACATGTCGCAGTGCGACACCATAGCCTATCATTAAAAAAATTGTTGAGACAAAATGTTGCGCGACACATGTCGTCGTGTAGCCCTAGCATTAAAGGGGCAGGGTGCTGTGGAGGTCACTGTTAAAGGGGTGGGCACTGTGGAGGTCAGTGTTAAAGAGGCGTTCACTGTGAATGTTACTGTTAAGGGGGCAGGCCGCTGTGGTGGTCACTGTTAAAGGGGCTGACACTGTGGAGGTCAATGTTAAGGGGGCAGGGACTACTATTTAAGGGGCAACTGCTGTGGAGGTCACTGTTTATTCAGCAGGGTACTGGGACACAATTACGACATGTATCAGTAATTTGTGTTTCTATGGTAGTAACAGCAGAAACTTTGATAATTGTAAGGATTACAATAAGCATGCTGCCATTGATGTAGGCCAGATAAAATGTGTGAATAATTGCATAAACCAGTCATTAAACTGGTGAGTAAAATGAATAAAGATTGAGCTACAGTGCACCCATCACATAGTATTTGGTAACTGGTATCATGCTGCCTCCAGAGGCTCTTTTATAAATGGAAGCTACAATGGTAATGTGAACAGAGCTGTAAAATATGAAAAGTGATTCAGTTATTATTATTTCTAATTTATAGTTAATAAGTATGAAATGAAACATCCGAAGTCGATTTGCATAAAACTTTGTTCTAATACTGTACCTTGGTACCTTGGAACCGAACCTGAGTCCAGGAAATGGTTTTAATAGTACAAATTAATTTATGAAGTTATTGCGCAAAGTCTAGCGAGACTTCGCGAAGAAATAACTACAGCTCATTGGAGCCAATACATTCTAATACTGTACAGAGCTCCTGCTCAGTACAGTATTAGAATGAAGTTTTATGCGAATCGACTTCAGATGTTTAATCCGAAGTCGATTCGCTCATCCCTATTAATAAGGTTGAAAAAAGAGTATGTCTAGGTCAAAGATGCTTAATGTTTCCTGGTCTGAGGGTCACATTGTTTGATTGTACCTCTCTAAAAGGTCACAATAAAATGTAATGAGGTATTGCCATCTGAGAGAGTTATAGTATATAGACAGTATATTGACACCCCCTTTAGTGGTAGCCATGCAGCGCTTCCATGACAATGACAACAACATAGTGCCAGGCAGGTCTGTTTGAACCATGAGGACACAGATGATCATCTGGTGAGGATGTGGAAACCTTGATGAGGATGTGGAAATCTTATGGGTGGAAGTTCAAAGGGATATAAACACACAGAAAATAATACTTGGTGTAATCTATAGACCCCCTAATGTCACAGAGGAGATAGAAACGCAACTTTATAACCAAATAGAGCGAGCTGCACTAGCTGGTACAGTGGCCATAATGGGAGATTTTACCTTCCCAGATATTGACTGGGGACATGATTCTGCCTCAACCGCAAAGGGGAGAAGGTTCCTCAACTTGCTGCAGGACCACTTTATGGGCCAGTTTGTAGAAGCTCTGTTGTATCTGGTAATCTCTAATGATGCAGAGCTTGTAGAAAATCTTACTGTTCGAGAAACACTAGGTAATAGGGACCACAATATAATTATATTCCCCCTAAACTATAAGAAGCAAACTCTGCCAGGCAGAGCAAAGACACTAAATTTCAAAAAGGCTAATTTCCCTGGGTTGAGGGCAGCATTTCAGGGCATAGACTGGGTGCAGCTACTGTCACATAATAATACTGAGGATAAATGGGAGAGCTTTAAATCCACATTGAGTAATTGCACTAAAAAATGTATTCCTTTAGGTAACAAGTATATATGGCTAAAATTAAACCCCCCATGGCTTACAGCTACTGTAAAAAGGGCAATAAAAGACAAAAAAAAGGGCATTTAAATAATACAAATCTGAGGGGTCAGCTGGAGAGTATGAATATTACAAAGGGCTTAAAAAAATCTGTAAAAAGGAGATAAAATTTGCAAAAATACTGTCACGGTAGGTAAGATAAGGGAAGGAAACAGAACACAGCAAACAAAACAACTGACTAGGCCCCAAATACTAGGGAACAAAGGGGTCACCTCCTATCAATCCCTAAAACACTTTCCCTAAACTTCTATGCCCATGTGCATATCTCGATGGTACATATGCACTTGCCCACGTACCTAAGACTATAGCACACTGAACCAAACCCTCAGCTGTAGGGAAGAGGGAAAGAGTCACAAAGCTCCTTCAACAACCGAAGGAGCTAGCGTCACCCTAGAGGCCTAGTCAAAACAGACACAGAAGGAACAAGGGAAAAGGAGTTATCTAGAGATGTGTTGGAGCAGACGATCCACCAAACGTCCAGAGCTTACACAAGGCATAACTATAACCCGCAAAGGCTATAGGGAGAGGGAGGAATAAATAGCCTCACCAAATACCTAAAGAGCAACACCTGGGAGGAGGTGGGATTCTGCTCAAACTCTGACAGATCTCCTCAGAATACCCACAGGGCAGGGCATGACAAATACAAAACGAACAGCAGGTAGCAAAAGAGAGCAAAACAAATCCCCAAAAATTATTTAAATATATAAATGCTAAAAAACCTAGGTCTGAGCAGGTAGGTCCACTAAATAACGGTAAAGGGGGGTAGTCACTGAAGATAAGGAAAAGGCAGAGTCACTAAATGTTTTTTTTTAGCTCTGTATATACAAAAGAAGAGAAAGGAGCTGATATCTGTGGTGCTGGGGCTGTTAGTACATCCAATAATATACTCAATTGGCTAACTGTAGATATGGTCCAAGATAAGTTAAATAAGGTAAATGTGAACAAGGCTCCGGGTCCAGATGGATTACACCCAAAGAGCTCAGTTCAGTCATTGCTGTGCCCCTGTTTATAATTTTTAAAGATTCTCTAGGTACTGTCACAGTGCCAAGTGATTGGTGCAAGGCAAACATGGTGCCCATATTCAAAAAAAGATCAAGGTCCTCCACAGGTAATTATAGACCAGTTAGTTTAACCTCTGTTGTGCGAAAAATGTCTGAAGGACTTTTAAGGGACTATATACAGGAGTATGTCACTGTAAATAATATTTTAAGTGATAACCAACATGGGTTCCAAGGAGAGAAGTTGTCCGACTAACCTGATTTGTTTTTATGAGGAGGTGAGTAGTAGCCTGGACAGAGGGGCGGCTGTGGATGTAGTGTTTCTGGATTTTGCAAAGGCTTTTGATACTGTCCCTCATAGACGTTTAATAGGTAAAGTAAGGTCTATAGGCTTGGAAAGTATAGTTCGTAATTGGATTGAAAACTGGCTGAAGGAAAGTGCCCAGAGAGTTGTGGTCAATGATTCCTATTCAGAATGGGCCCTCTATTATTTAATTTATTTATTAATAATAATATCGAGGACGAGATTAATAGCACCCTTTCTATTTTTGCAGATGATACTAAGCTATGTAGAACTGTACAGTCTATGGAAGATGTCCATATACTACAAGCT
Organism: Bufo bufo; assembly: GCF_905171765.1. Classification (NCBI taxonomy): domain Eukaryota; kingdom Metazoa; phylum Chordata; class Amphibia; order Anura; family Bufonidae; genus Bufo; species Bufo bufo. The sequence continues at coordinate 579,210,522 of NC_053389.1, forward strand.
GACTTGAACACTCTGAGTGATTGGGCATCAACTTGGCAAATGAGGTTCAATGTGGACAAATGTAAAGTTATGCATCTTGGTAGTAATATTCTCTGTGCTTTATATGTCCTAGGTGATGTTACACTGAGAGAGTCACTTATAGAGAAAGATTTGGGTGTCCTTGTGGATGGTAGATTAAATTACAGCATACAATGTCAATCAGCTGCTTCTAAGGGCCACCAGGATATTGTCATGCATTAACGAGGCATGGACTCACGGGGAAGGATGTAATACTACCACTTACAAAGCATTGGTACGGCCTCATCTGCATATGTAGTTCAGTTCTGGCCACCAGTCCATAGAAAGGATGCACTACAGCTGGAAAAAGTACAGAGGAGAGCCACTAAAATGATAAGGGGCATGGAGGGTCTTAGTTATGAAGAAAGATTAAAATAATTGAATTTATTTATTCTTGAGAAGAGAAGTCTAAGGGGGGGACATGATTAACCTATACAAATATATAAATGGGCCATACCAAAAATACGGTGAAAAACAGTTCCATGTAAAATGTGCTCAAAAGACAAGGGGGCACTGCCTCCGATTGGAGAGGAAAAAGTTCAGTCTCCGGAAGCGTCAAAGCTTCTTTACTGTAAGAACTGTGAAGCTGTGGAATAGACAGTGGACAGTTTTAAAAAGGGTTTAGATGAATTCTTAAAAGTAAACAACAATAATGCTTATGAAAACGGTGTAGAAATCTGAGTCTCAATTGCTTCTGGGATTCGCTATCCCCACCTATCCCTTGGTTGAACTGATGGACTTATGTCTTTTTTCAACCATATTAACTATGTAACTGATGGTGAGGGCAACATAGAAAGGTACTTTGTACTGCATGAGGCCCCTCAGCATGCAGGTTGTGCACCTCTGATTTAGGCTCCATTCACACGTCCGCAAAATGGGTTCCGCATCCTTTCCGCAATTTTGCTGAATGGGTGCGGACCCATTCATTCTCTATGGCGACGGAATGGGATGCGACAGCACACAGTGTGCTGTCTGCAGCCGCAATTGCGGAGCGCGGCCCCGATTTTGAGGTCCGCAGCTCCGCAAAAAGATTGAGCATGTCCTATTCTTGTCCGCAGCTTGCGGACAAGAATAGGAATTTCTATGGGGGTGGACGGGCTGGTGTGTTGCTGACCCGCAATTTGCGGGTCCGCAACACACCACGGACGTGTGAATGTAGCCTTAGATAAACCCATCCTTATTCAAAGTTAATCCAGAGAAAGGCAGATACAGTACCCCAGAAGAACTACTGCAAAGAGTTAATTACCGATAATAGAGTTCATACAATGTTACAATGTTATTCAGTTAAATGTAGTGATTTGTTAGGCCTACTGTATATTCATACTTGCCACATGGTATTAGTAGTAATAGTAGCAATGCCGCGCTCCCCGTCATTATACCTCTCAGATGCTGGTGTTCATACATATCGCAGCATCGGATAATAATAAAGAGTATAAAATAAAAATAAAATAATAATCCTTACCTAATTCATTTGCTTGTGCCGCACAAGGGATTTTGGCCAAGATCTTCATGCAAGATGGCCGTGGCTGCCCCGTTGCAAGCAAATGGATTTTTTACACTATTTCAGGTTGAAATCGATTCGCTCATCACTAGTAATAAGGCATGTGCTATAACTGTATGTCTTGTATTTCTGTGGACTGTTTGGATGGGAAGTGATCTGATGCATTATAAGCAGAGCGTTAAGTCCAGAATTCCAGGGCACTAGAGAATGACACACACATTTCTTACATTCACAAAATACCAAAGGTAGTTTTCCTCTAATACGGTAGGCTATTAAGCCAAGGGTCATCTGAGTCATGTTTGTACAGACCATATTTTGAGAATGCAAATCTTCTGCACGTATTCACAGATAATCAATGTAAACTAATATTTTTTAAAGGATTTTCCTTTTGTACATGGAAATTTTAATTCTTTTCATTTCTATTAGGAATTGTGAGAAAACACAAGATAGGATTAGAAAGAAACTTTGTAAACTACAAATAGGACCACTTCCTCACATTTCAGTCATCCAAGTAGAAAGAGTCATGAAAACAAGTATTTATGAATGAAACTAATTTTATAGGTGTTTTAACACAAAGATGAACAGAAGGAAACATAAGGGTTGTACTTTCAAAAGATAAGAACTCCTTATTCCCAGCAAACCAGACAATAGTTCTTAAAGAGCTAAGGAGGCTACTGTGACATTTCCAATACTTTCCGAATGAAATACCATAAGGTACATAGAAAATAACATATTGCCAACAAGACTGAGTCTTGCCAATATAACAGCAGACACAGTTCATTTACTTAAGGGTCTATTCAATGAAGTGTATTTCAATGATAGCACAAGGGAGGAGCCGTCTGTCTTAAGGCAGGTTGAACAATTAACAGATAAGGTCAGTTGACCTACATGAAACACAGTGTTGTTTGATATGACTTCACATATTGCTCTAGGTCATTAGGGGAGCTAAAGCTTCTTTATTTCTCTCTGACTCTTTAACCTCCAACTTTGCTTGTTCTGAGAACCTTTGGGTGACATCTCAGAAGGTTTAGAAATCACTGAGAAAGAGGTATTGTTCTGAAAGTCGCTGTTCTGGTCTACCTTACTTCTTCTGACAGCCTTGCTGTGTAATGAAGATAACTTGTATTCATGGTGCAGGTAAAAAAGTGTAAGTCTGAGGCTACACATAATGGCTTTTATCAAAAGTAATATACAGGTTTCATTGGATGATTTTACAGCTAGCACAAAAAACAGAAACAATACAAAATGCTGAACAATGCTTGACATTAGGAACCTTTTTCCACAGCGTAACATTAGCATTTTCCTACGAACATTCCCAATAATCTGCTTGTTTAACGTGCCACAGACCACTGATGAACCAGCAAAACACTTATTCATCAGGTGAAATGATCTTTGGAGTGGACACCTCAATCATAGTTTTTGCTGGATAGCAGACTGTGCTGTGTGAACAGTGATCTTCTTCCCAGAAACAATACATTTGTACTCTTTTTACTCAAAGCTAAAAGTCTAAAAAGTCCCCGTTCATGCAGCAATTGGAACACAGAATTAATAATGATTTGCTTGGTGTAGAGCAAATCCTTCACTCTAGATTCTGGCTTCAAACATTTTGCAATTTTACACCACTCAATCCAAGTAGGAAAGTGGGTGGGTATGCTATGTTAGTTTCACTCAAGATTTATCAGTTGAGACTGAGGGCTGAAAAATTTACGCATTCTTACTCCAGTAAAAGTGTGGTATAGACAGTGGAGTAATAACTCAGACAGAAGTGTTAAACTTTAAAGATATATCAAATGTATCAAACATTGTGGGACACTTCATAAATTTGGCACAAATTATGACAACTCAGACTCCTGCAATATTGGCTTTAAAAATTCCCCGTATGATAAATCTCCCCCAATGGTCTGTGACAAAATTTCTCTTTGTGGCTCCAACCTAATGACTGCCACAGACAATACAAGCTTTGTCAAGATCAATAACTATCCAATATTTTTTGTTGATGTTATAATTACATCAATTCATAAGAAAACATTCTGATGATACCACTTATTATGAACTTGCAAACAAGTTGTACAAAATCATCTGACCCCTCCATTGCAGGACAATCCCATGAATAGACCTGGAGTCCAGTCTTGAAAACAGTGAAACAATGGAAGAAGTCTAGTGTCACACAGGAGTCCCATAAAAGCATTCAAGTTTATTTTCAATGCATTAAAAAGTCCATGTGCGGAATACACAGCATAAAAGGCTAAGTGGTTCTGTAGAACACCATAATGCTTTTATGAGACTCCTGCTTTTATGAGACTCACTTTCACGAACTCTATGAGAAAACATAGGCTAAAATAACATTTAAATGGTATAAATGGTATAAGTTCCCAAGAATAACCAATATTTTAGATTGTCATTTTCTTTCATTTTTTTTTTATACTGGAATAGAATGGAACGGAAATTTTGTTTTCAAGGTTTGAGGAGCCTCAACCTTTACCCATTTGAATATTATTAAGGTGAGATAGAAAATAAATTCCTTTGGCATCCACAATTAGAAATGCACATACGGGTCCTTCACACGGCTTTCTCTGTGTTGACATGGTGCTGGACAGCTGAGATTTGCGGTAGACTAGGCAGCAGTGTTGAAGGCACAGTGCTCCACATAAACCCATGGGGGGGGGGCACATTTATTAAACAATGGCCAGCTTAGCAAATAGTCCACAGGAGTAAGATGTGTCAAATTTATTTAGAGTCACAAACTGAAATCTACGCCAGTTATGATCTCAAGTAGATTTTAGCTATGATTTATAACCATTTTCTAGAGTACATTTTTGTAAATGTGTCCCTTCCTCCAAGCCCTGCCTACTTTTGTTACAAATAAAAAATGAGTGCCAGACAACGGGAAAAAGTAGCACATTTTATGAGTAAAATGCCATTGTCACAAAAATTTGCAACTTTCAAACACCAAAAACTGGCATACAACTTATAGCTGGCATACAACTGTTAAATGCTGCCCATTGTTGGGACAAAAAAATAGAGTAAGCCTGCATTGCCCTGATTAGTTTTATAGTTAGCTTTAACATTTGCCGTTGATATACTGTCACGGTCATATTGTTGCTTGACCGTGACGCAGTTGCCATGCAGACTGGTTGCCGGTGGCAATGTGTTGTTGGCAGTTTGTATATGCGCTTCCCCTTTAAGGTTTGCCTCCCTGCTGTTTGGTGAGCAAGGGGTTAATCTTCTTGCTAGTGGGGATTTAGGTGTTTTCCTGGGTGTGGCCGCGGCTTGATATATACCTGTGGCTTGCTGGCTGGGTGCAGTTGTTCTACAGCCTTGCTTGGTGTTGGAGCTTTGCTCCTTGCCTGGGTGTTTCTGCCCAGTCCTTGAGGGCCACCTTATGGAACATAAATTGTCCTCCCTTATGTACCTTCCATGTACCTTTACCCTCACTTGTTGTATATGTGGTGTGGGTTTATGTTCTGGGTGTGTGAAGCGTTTTGTTGGTTGTTACATGTCTGGGCTGTTGTTGGTGTTGGTCCCTGCATGTATGCTATACGTCACCCGGTATGTTGATACCTCCGGAAGGGGGCTGGTTTGCTGGAGGGGTGAACCATAAGTCTGGATTAAGTGCTGCCTGGGGCTGCCGTGCACCTTGCTGCATAGGGCCCAGGCAGTATCAGGTGTGCTGGATACCTGTGTGTGGTGTTGTTTGTATAGTGTCCTATTTAGTGTGTGGGCACTTGTACTTTTGCAATGGTTCCAGTCGTGGTAGCTGCGGCAGATAAGTGTGTTTCTGGTGTTTCTTACCTGCCGACTCTGTTGCTGTATTCAGTCGTCCACTTTTCCCTGCAACTAGCCTGTGAAGACTCTGGTTCATCCATGTCTTGGATGAACCTGATTGTCTCTTGTCCCTGTCTCCTAACCTCAGGGATTTCAGGGTTCTGAGGTTCCAGTGTATGGGCCCTCCTACCTTAAGGGTTGGCTCATACAGTTAGGAGAACAGGGCCAGATTTAGGGATGCTATAGGAGGTGACCAGCTCCCTTTTCTTGGTAGCCTGGTCTAGCTGCTACCCCTATCCCTTTTACATTGTTACGGTGGGGGGGTTTCCCCCACTCCCCCACCGTGACATTATACTACCTAGCAAATAACGACCCAACATTTGACACCTCTGCTTGAAGTGCACTCCATATGCAAATTAAGGTGCTTTTTTGGCCTGATTGGTCAAGAGGCATAACATGGCTGTGATAGCACTTAGTGTTGAAAGGAGCTGTCGCTGTGTTCACACGTTCTTTATTATTTAATTAAACCAAAGGCACCTTAATTTGCATATAATTCATCTTTTCTAATGAGCACTTGCTAATGTCATTGGTATAGATGTTTTCCCTTATGGTGCTTTTACAAAACGCAATCAAAACTTCAAACAACTGCCAGTCAATAATATACAAGTTGATCAGACCTTGTGTCAAGAGTTCGCACTTACTGGATGCAAAATGAACGGAAAACAAACAATCATTTCCAAACCTTTTTCTCATACAACATCGGCCCCTGGGTAGAGTCAAGAGATCCCCATACACATTACATGATTGGCCTTTTTTAAAAATCTGTCTGTTTGGCCAACATACATCTAATGCCTATGGCCAAGCTTAATCTAAATATGATTAGATATACAGCATAAACAAATTGTTCAGATTTCAGGTGAATCCGCCAAAAGTAGCCACTGTGTATATCCTCAGGATAGGTCATCAATATCTGATCAGCGGGGGTCAGACACCCAACATCCCCGCCGATCAGCTGTTTGAAGAGGAGGCAGCGCTCCATGGTGAGTGCTACTTCCTCTTCATTACACTGCCGTCTTTTCTCAGAAGTCTTGGTGGTGCAGTGTAATTACACTATGCTCTCGCTACAAGGGAGACAACATGCAGTGGTATTGAAGAGGAAGTAGTGCTCACAAGGAGTCACCTCCTCTTCAGACAGCTGATCAGATATTGATGACCTATCTTGAGGATAGGTCATCAATATAAACAGGCTGCACAAACACAATTTACTTTACATTTATTTTTTATATTTTTTGTATGATCTTCTGTTTCTTACCGTAAAAATAAGCAATGTGTCCAGTCAACCTACAGAAAAAGATTTGAGTATCTTTCCCAGAGAGCCCAAATGTATGAAAATTAGCTTCCCTTCCATAAGGAAAAGAAAGCTAAGTGTCTCTAATGCCCGCAGATGTAAGAAGTGTTAATTTGCATATATTTTTCCCAGAAACCCAGAGGAGCATTGCCTGCGTACAGTACTCTTCACGCATACTCACACTCTCGCCATAAGGAGAAATAGTAACCCCTTAGATCCCAACCAAGGCCTCTCAGGCAGCTAAGCTCTGCTCAGGTCTGAAGAAAAGAGCTGTTTGCTGGTATGGGCCGCTCAGAATTCTTTTTCCTTTTGGAAGGCAGACTTGGTTTGTACATTTCTTTTCTAGAGGAACATTATGCAGAGACATTTAGTTTTCCTTCTGTTTGAAAGAAAGACTGGTTTGTAAGTCTCTTTTCCAGTGTTTATCTCTCTCTCAGCCTTAAATCTATATGTATAAGTTTAAGGGTTTGTATGAATTTGGGTGTCTATAAATCTGGAGTCTAATCTGGGGTCTATCTGAAGGACTATAATAGTTTGTGGGTCTGTGTTAGTTTTTGAGGGCCATCTGGTGGTCATTATTAATTTTGGTCTGGTCTGGAGGTCTGTATTATTTTGGGATCTGTTTGGGAGGTCTGTATTAATTTGGGATCTAGAGACCTGTATTCAATTTTGGTTCTGTATTAATTTAGATGTTTGAGGTATGTGTTAATTTTGGGGCATTAATTTCAGGTCTGGCCTAGGAGGGTTGTCCAGTTTATGTAAAATTTATTTTAGTTATAAAATGTATAAAATAATAAAAGTAGTGATACCTTTCTGATTCCCTCCTTCCACTGATTCCCGCGTCCCCATTGATCTCTGTACTTCCAAGTCCCTCTTGACTTGGATGCAAGGCTACTGTGGCCAATGACTGAGAAGCAATCAGTGGGCATCAGAAAGATATAACTACTTTTATTATTTTATCACATTCTATTCTATTTTGGGGTTCTGGTCCGGGGTTTTGATGCTTAAAGTTTGCTTTGGAACCCATCATTTTCTAGTTCTGTATCTGCATCTTTTGGGCACTTTAAATTTTAAGTACGCTATTAGACAGCACAGATGACACAATGATGAGGTCACATGGTCAGCAGCAGACACAGTATTGGTGAGAGGTTTATTTGCTATATAGGGTGGGGATAGACTGTAGCAATTAGTCAAAGTCTCCGCATGCTGCAGTATTTTCTCCATCCAAAATTCCGGAACACTTGGATTATTTTCCATTGAAATGCATTAATGCCGGATCCAGCCCTAAGTATTCCGGAAAAACGGATCCGGTTTTACGTTCTGCGCATGCGCAGACCTTTAAAAATTTTAAAAAGATAAATAACCGGATCCGTTTTTTCCGGATGACAACTGAGAGATGGTATTGCAATGCATTTGTGAGACGGATCCACATCCGGATCCTTCTACAAATGGTATCTGTTTGCATACAGATTGTCGGATCTGGCAGGCAGTTTCCAGCGACAGAACTGCCTGCCGGAATCCAACAACGCAATTGTGAAAGTACCCTAACAGTCCCAAGTTAGGAATATAGAGGTTAGAGAGAAACATATAAGAGTGTAGCAACGTGTAGCAAGGTGGCTCACCACAAACGCTAGCAATCCAAATGTTGAATTGGTATATGGACACTTCAATAAATATGAGTAAAATATGTAAAGTTTTTCTTATAATAGAATTTACATTGATCATTTTAATAAGGAACACATATTTTCTATGAAGGTCAATAAGAAAAAAAATAAAGCTAATTTTAACTAAGCACGGTAAGTAATGGCATTATAAACATAATTTACAACTATGCTTGATGCATAAAAATGTCTCCATATTTACAGTATCTCACAAAAATGAATACACTCATCTTTTCATGGGACAACACTGAAGATACAGTGTACAGCTTGTATATTGTGTGTGCCTTCAAAATAACTCAACACACAGCCATTAATGTCTAAACTGCTGGCAACAAAAGTGAGCACACCCCTAAGTGAAAAAAGGCCAAATTGTGCCCAAAGTGTGTGGCCACCATTATTTTCCAGCACCGCCTTAACTCTCTTGGGCATGGAGTTCACTAGAACTCAGGTTGCCTCTGGAATCCTCTTCCACTCCTCCATGATGACATCACAGAGCTGGTGGATGTTAGAGACCTTGCGCTCCTCCACCTTCCGTTGAGGATGCGCCACCGATTCTCAATAGGGTTTAAGTCTGGAGACATGCTTGGCCAGTCCAGCACCTTTCTCTCGATTTCTATAGCAAGACAGTGGTCATTTTGGGAGGTCTGTTTGGGGTCGTTATCATGTTGGAATACTGCCCTGGTGTCCCAGTTTCTGAAGGGAGGGGAATCATGCTCTGCTTCATATGTCACAGTACATGTTGACATTATTGGTTTCCCTCAATGAACTGTAGCTCCCCACAGCCGGCAGCACTCATGCAGCCCAGGGACCATGACACTCCCACCACCATGCTCGACTGTAGGCAAGACACACTTGTCTATGTACTTCCTCACCTGGTTGCCGCCACACATTGACACCATCTGAACCAAGTAAACTTTACTTGATCTCATCAGACCACAGAACATGGTTCCAATAATAGTTGTCTGCTTGTCTTCAGCAAACTGTTTGCGGGCTTTCTTGTGCATCATCTTTAGAAGAGCTTCTTCCTTCTTGGATGACAGCCATGGAGACCAATTTGATGCAGTGTGCGGTGTATTGTCTAGCACCGACAGGCTGACCCGACCCACTTCACCCCTTTAAACCTCTGCAGCAATTTTGGCAGCACTCATACATCTATTTTGAAAAGACAACCTCTGGATATGACACTGAGCACATGCACTTAACTTCTTTGGTCGAACAACCCGATGCCTGTTCTGAGTGGAACCTGTCTTGTTAATCCGCTGTATTGGTCTGACACACCGTGCTGGAGCCTCAGTTCAGGGTGTTGGCAATCTTCTTATAGCCTAAGTCCCATCTTTATGTAAAGCAACAATTCTTTTTTTTTTTTAAAGATCCTCAGAGAGTTCTTTGCCATGAGGTACCATGTCCAGTGACCAGTATGAGAAAGTGTGAGAGTGGCCCTCCAACAAAATAAAGAAAATATAACAAAGGATTGTATGGCAATATGTCCCAAACTACACCCAAAAAATGGCCACACACATTATTATCAATAAATACCGTCTTATTAATTCATAATAGATAAAACATCTACAGATAATAATATAATCAAGAAGAGTCATCATGATAATACATGGATTATAAACGCAACAGATAGGCAGGTCCCCTCATACACAGGGTGATAGTTCCTAAGGGAAAATATAAGTAACCCCATGCAGATTAGTCATATTAGTTATGCGTTAACATGGTAATACTAATAAAGTGACCATATAAAATTTTAGCTAGAGCCGAATACACATATGGCATTGTAATGCTTATACACCATACACCCTAAGAATAACCACATGCATATAGAACAGTCAAGACTTGCATCCTAAATAGTAATAAAAGCAAAATGCTTGCACAGTTCTGGGGACCTGCCAGCAACCCTGACATACTTTATCCCCAAAAAGGCTTCCTCCTGGGGGAGTATGCAGGTCCCCAGAAACTGTGGTTTGTACTTTGCTTTTATTACTATTTAGATGCAAGTCTTAACTGCTAGATAGTTACATTTTTATGCATGTGGTTATTCTTACAGTATATGGGCGTAGTAGCATTACAATGCCATACTTGTATTCGGCTTAGACATTAATGGCTGTATGTTTGAGCTATTTTTGAAGGCACATCAAGTTTAGACTGTTATACAAGCAAATAAATATTTACAAAAATGTGAGGGGTGTACTCACTTTTTACTGTACCACTTACACTTTATGAAATGCACACCAATCATCATTTATCATGCAAGTTGGTTATATTTTAAAAAAAAGCCAGGAAGCAGAGTTTTGTCCTAAGGCAGCAACGAGATTCGAACAAACAAGTTATGCTAGTATGGGCAGTCCCTGTCTTTTCTAAGTATTCTGATCAGCAATTTTTCCTTGTAAGGTGCTCATGAATAATGAGGATTACATAAAGGTTTTTAGTAACTGGAAGTTTAAGCTGTTAATTAGTGATTTAACCATCAAGTGAAGTAGACATTTGTAATTAGTAACTACATAGAAGGTGAAACAGCTACATACTTACAACTAGTGATGGATGAACATCGGCCGGAACGATTCCTGAACGCGATCAAATGTTCGCGAACCACAAGTTCCGCGGCTGGGCCCCTTTCATTATGTGGCTGGAGGTATATTAGACCGGTCATTGGATATCAATTTTATTGCAGACCAGTGGAGTACAGGCCCCAAAAGATTATTCATTCACCGTACATGAAAAGAACAATTAAGAATGTGGCTGAAGGTACATTAGGCGGTCACGATATAACAATTTTACTGTTGGCCATTAGATTACAGGCCCCAAAAATTATGCATTCACCGACATAAAAGATCAAGTGATTATGTGGCTGGAGGTACATTAGGTGGTCACCGTATAACAATTGACTGTTGGCCAGTTAGATTTACCGAGCCCAAAAATTATTCATTTACAGTACAGAAAAGATCAAGTCATGTTGGCTGGAGGTTCCGTGTTTCCCTGAAAATAAGCCCTACCCCCGATAATAAGCCTAGCGGCTATTTTACAGGGTTTTTGGAGTAGGGTTTAAAATATAAGCCCTACTCCAAAAATAAGGCCCTAGAAACAGATGTATTTATTTTATATAAAGGGAAGGTGGGGGAAATGTGCAGGCTGCAGCAGCTCAGGATGCGCACTGTTCTTACTTACATGAAGGAGGCAGCAGAAGCATCTCCTTCTCCTCTCTACTGCCGGGAGCAGCTCCCTACATCTCTCCTGTCCGTATCTGGTCGACCTGGTACCGAAGATTGCTGTCTAGGTCCCTTTGGGTAAGGGAAGCTCAGGGGGGCAATATACGGTACCAGAATGAAAAATGTGTGGCAAATATGACTATAACCACCCTCGGCCATAGGGAATGCACCCATGTTACTGCAGTATATGGGTGGTTTCCTATGGATGAGGGAGGTTATAGTCATATTAATATAAACACTGTCCAGGGACTGTTCTGTAATTGGCATGTGTCTATATAAATTATGTTCATGGAGCCAAAATAAGTGCAGGCCAGGGGAGGTACAGGCCCCAAACATAAGGCATTCATGGGACAGAAATCATCAAGTGATTATGTGGCTGAGTATATTAGACGGTCATTGTTATAAATTTTACTGCAGGCCAGTACAAATACATGTCAATTACAGATGTTTAAAAGAACTAAAAATATAAAATTGGATTAATAACAGGGCTAACGAAATCCCCAGCTTTGAAAAAATAAAACCATGGGGATTAGTGAAATTCAATTAAACGTGGGTCGTCACAGTTTGAATTCCTCCGAGATCCATGCCTCATTCATTATTTAGATATGGGGGAGGTAGTTCACATTTGTCATGAGCTAGGCGCGTGCGCTTATCATCACGATCCCCCCCCTCTGCTGCCTGAACGTCCTTTCGGACAGAACACTTGACGAGGGCAAGCCAAGAGTTCCATGCAAATTGTGCTAGGTCTGGGCCACAGTCAAAGCCTGCACACCCAGTAGTCAAGGGGGTTGCTCCGCTTCTCAGAGCGTCCACATCGGCCGCTAACCCGATGTAGTCGGAACACCTATCGTCTAGGCATTCCCTGAGACTGGATCCGGAGGTAGGCTGTCGATGGGTTGGCTGCAAGAATCATCTCATATCCGAAGTGACCAACACATCTTCAAACCACCCTCTTCTAGCTTGCGCGGTAGGCTTGGTACCCGCAACTGTTTCTCTGTGGGTGGAAATTCCTCTGCCAGTGCCCACAACAGCAGAATGCAGAATCTCTCAAAGCAAGGCCTGGAAATGCTGCATTCTGACAGCCCTCTGTGATGCTGGTAACATGTCCGCCATTTTGTGTTTGTACCGGGGGTCTAAGTATGTTGCCACCCAATACTGGTCCTTGCCCTTTATGCTTTTTATACGGGGGTCCCTCTTCAAACACTGGAGCATAAAGGCCCCCATTTTCACTAAATTGGAAGCGGTGGAGCGGCCTGGCTCCTGCTCATCGCCCAGGAGAATGTCGTCCTCGGTTTCCTCCCCCATCCACGGACAACACCAGGGATCCCAGAAAAGTTTAAAGCCTGCTCTTCTTGCTCCTCCTCCCCCCCCCCCCAGGCACCATCCTCCTCTGACTCCTCTTCAGACTCCTGCTGACTTGTCTCAGATGGGAATTCATTCAGCATTGCGACTTCCTCATCTTACTGCTCCTCGATGGCTTGATCAATGACACGACGCAATGCACGCTCCAGAAAGAAGGCGTAAGTTTTGATGTCACTAATGGCGCCCTGGCTGCGACTCACCATTTTAGTGATCTCATCAAATGGCTGCAGAAGTCTGCATGGAATGGCGTGGTGAAAAAAAACCAAGCTCCCCAGAACCTGTCCTGCCACAGAGTTCATGCAGCTAGTGGTTAACGGCACGTTTATGTTGGAGCAGCGTATCAATCATATACAAGGTGGAGTTCCAGCGCGTCAAGCAGTCACAAATCAGATGTCTGACGGGCAAGTGGTGTCGCTGCTAAACATCAGTGAGGTGAGACATGGCCGTGTAAGATCTTCTAAAATGGCCAGAGATTTTCCTGGCCTGCCGAAAGATGTCCTGGTGTCACGACCATGGTAATGGCCGTGACTCCTGAACCGCATGCAGTTGCCTGTGGTCTGGGGTTGTTGTCAATCACAGGTGAGGGCTGAAGTATGTTGCCTCACCTGTGGTTGCCACTGGCAACATTAGGTATATGGCAGTAGAGCAGTTGGAGCTGGTTGCTAGGCTGCTCACTGTCATTGCATGCGGTTGCACCTTGCAACCTGTCTATTAGGTGTGCCTTGTGTTTGTTTGTTGTGCACAAGGTTTTTGTATGGGTGCACGTCCCCTTTAAGTGTCTGTTTTCCCTTCCCTGGTGTGGGAAGGGTTAATTCCCTTCCTAGTGTGTGTGCACTGGGTGTATCTGTGTGGGTGTGGCTACATGGGCTATTTAGCCTCAGTTGTGAGCCGATGTCTGAGGAATACTTCAGCCATGGCTAGCTGGAGTCTTCCTCCTGGTTTATATTCCATCTGCCAGTGAGGGCCACTCTTGTGGTCATAAGCCTATGTTACATGGTGTTATGAAGGTGTGTGTTTGGTCTCTTTATTTATTGCAGCTTATGGTTTCCTGGGTTCCCGTGTGATGTGTGGTGTGTGCTGTGTCCCCTTGTGTTGTTGTGGACAGCAGCACTTGCACATGGGTTCCAGGCTGTGTGAATGTGGCAGGTAGGTGTGGTTCTTGTTTCACTTACCTGCCATTGCCATATGTCTGTTTATGTTTCCCCTTTCTTTATAGCTTGGCCAGTGAGACTCCTGTTCGTCCGTATCCTGGAGGAACAGGTAGTCTTACCCTTCTCCTAGTCCAGGGCCACCCTGAGGGCGAGTAGGAATATTAGGTTACGGAGTATGAGCCCTCCCACCATCAGGGTCGGCTCATACGGCTAGGAGACAGGGTCAGAATTAGGGATTGATAGGAGGTGACCTGCTCCCTGATTCCTGTCCTGGCCTTGCATCGACCATCCATCTTCTGGCATCGCACCACTGAGGGTTTTCCCCATCCTCAGCCGTGACACCTGGACCCGGGGTATTTGGCAACGAATCGCTGCACGACTAAGTTCAAATTGAGCGGGGTTGTGGCTCTTGGCTTCCAGGCACAACAGCCGCAGCACAGAATGGCAACGTCTCACCTGGCACGTTGAATAGGTTCTGGGGAGCTCGGGGGGTGCAGTGGAAGAGGCGGTAGCAGTGGAAAAGGTGGAGTCAACCGAGGAGGAGACAGAGGATGGAGTAGGAGGAGGAGGAAAAGAAGAAGCAGGCCTGCATGCAGTCCGTGGCAGTAACACCAAATCCCCATGGGTGCATGCTTGACAGCCGTCAGAAGGTTCACCCAGTGGGCAGTAAAAGTTATGTACCTTCCCTGCATGTGTTTGCTAGACCACGTGTCTGTGGTCAGATGTATCCTGGCACCGACACTGTGTGCCAGAGATACATTCACTTGCCGCTGAACATGGCCATATAGCTCTGGGATGCCCTTCTGGGAGAAATATTTCCTTCCGGGGACCTTCCATTGCGGTGTGCCAATGGCCACAAATTTTCTAAAGGCCTCCAAGTCCACCAGTTTATATGGCAGTAATTGGTGGGCTAGCAGTTCCGACAAGCCGGCGGTCCCCCTTCGGGCAAGAGGGTTATCCGGTGTCATGAACTTTTTACATTTCGACATTTGGGCCACGGAAGCCTGCCTTTTGTCAGATGAACGTGACGATGGCACGGTGGAAGGTGGAATGGAGGACAAATGATTGGAGAAGGAGAAGATGCAGGACGTGGAGCGCCGCGAGTGTGGTTTTGTGAGTTCTGACAGTGATGCTCCCATTGGGCTCGGTGATAGGAGGCCAAGTGCCTTCTTAAAGCGGTCGTCCCTAGGTGAGTGTTGGGCTTACCGCGACTTATGCGTTGACAGCACGGGCTGCAGATGGCAACACTATTGTCAGCAGCGGACACGTTAAAAAAAGCCCACGCTGTGGAGCCATGTCCCGGCATCCTGGGAGCACCAGATGTGACTGTGCATAGTGGATGGCTTGCTCCAGATACATTTGCAGTCTGCTTTTTGTCTCCTGTGCACTGCGAGTTCTGCCTGCTTCTCCTACTTTTACCCCCTATCTGAATATTTGAATTATCAAAACATAAGACATAGTTAACAGCTTCTAATAAGTAGCCTGGGGAAACCTGACACAGATTCTTTATGTAACGGATCAGCGGGTGTGAACCCACTGTGCCACTGACTGGCTATACTCTGGAGGGGCATGTCTAAGCAACTACCCGGTTTTCACTAGAGCCTCAGATGGTGAGGATAGACTTGAGCCGTTAGGGTAGTTGCCAGGGGCTACTCCAGAGCATTCCCCGAGTCAGTGGCAGCTGGTCCAGGCGGACCAGGAGATACCTGGGTAGGTACTAGAAGTACATACATAGTCAGGCAGGCGGGGTCGTTACCAGGAGCAACAGTGCAGTACCGAAGGATGAGGCAGAGGCGTAGTCAAACAGGCAAAAGGTCAGGGCAGGCCGCACAGGTACAGGTCAGGCAATCCGAGTCGGCAACAGGAGAGACAAGGTAAGCAGGCAGGAATCAGATGATAAACAGAGTGCAGGAACGAAGTATAAATCTATCCCACACGAGAGTATCAGGAACCAACAAACTCAAGGACCTTGACACTGAGGCATCTGGGAAGAGGGCTGAGCCACTTAAATACCTGCAGGAGAGCCAGGGTTGGTCAGCGAGATCACCTGACCTAACCCACACAGCCCAGAGAGTAATGCACTCTGCCATTAGGGTAGTGTAACACAAAACCAGCCGACATCATCCTGTGTCCAGGGCTGAGCTGAAGCTGTGGAGTGGAATCCTCAAAAGCAATACCACCTACAGAAACTGAGCCCAGGACCGCAGCAGTGAAATGGGAAGCACCGACGTCAGGTCACCGCTGAGCGCGGCACCCAGAACTGCGGCAATAAGCACGGGAACAGCGATGTACAGCAGCCGCTGTTACACAATTGCAACCACAATTTTATTGGCTTCCGGGTGGCCTGGGCCCTGCGCAGTGCTAAGCGGACTAAATAAGACTGAACCGCCGCGGCCCAGCCGCTCTGAGCCCCTCTGCACTCTGCCTCTTTAAGAGAGCAGTGGCTGCTGGGGATGAGGGCTCGGAGCGTGCTGCCGCACAGGCCCGTCTTCTGACTGAACGCAATGCCAGCCCCGCCCTCAGAGCGCTGCGCAGCCACAGGGGAGAAGGAGCCAGGGCCCCTGCCTCACCTCAGTGTCCCTGTCTGGCTGCCACCGGCGCCCGAAGACAGACAGTGCGTGGTGCCCGAAGAAGGCCAAGGTCAGGTGTGTGTCCTGCTTGCTGCTGTGCCCAATCCCCCCCCCCCCCTTCCCTGGCTAGCTATACTGGGAACCTCTTACCTTAGGGCCTGATGATAATAACTAACTGGTGTTACTGGTGCCAGTAATGTGCCATGGGGGCGGGGGGGGGTAAGATGTGCTGCTGCACTGCCAGGGGAGAAATATGCCATTGGAGGGGGGGGTAAGATGTGCTGCTTTTTTTTTTTTTACTTAAGCCCCTGCACTGTACTATGTGCTGCAAGCATGCAGCTGCTTAACCCTGACTGTGACATCACTGTGTATACCCTGTACTGTGATGTCACCCACTGTGCATGTTAACCCTGTACTGTTAGTCACAGTATAGGATTAATATGCACAGTAATGTCACATACAGTACAGCCAGGGTTAATATGCAATGTGACATCACAGTACAGGGTTAATATGCACTGTGACATCTCAGTATAGCCAGGGCTAATGCTAAGTGTTAATATGCACTGCAAATATAAGCCCTGTACTGTGTTGTGACTGTGCATATTAACCCTTTACTGTGATGTCACTGCATATTAAAGGGGTACTCTGATATAGGAAAATAAATCCCCTATCCAAAGGAAAGGAGATAAGTGTGTGATCGGGGGGGCAAGGGGGGTCCGCTCGATGGGATCCCCCACGATCTCCTGTATGGTACTCCGGATCTCCTTGTGCCCGGAGCGGTGGTCAACACTCCCCCTCCATGTATCTATGGGAGAGCCGCAGATACAGCACTTGTGTATCTCCAAATCTTCCATAGAGATACATGAAGGGGGAGTGTTGACCACACCACCGCTCCGTGCGGTGGTTGACACATCTTATTTATTGAGGACTGAGCCGGGGCGCCGTACAGGAGATCACGAGCATCCCAACGATCTTTGTGGGGGCCTCATGTTCGAGTTTCGCCTAAGGCCTCACAAAGTCTAGAGCCTCCTCTGGCCATTATATAGGGCCCCCATTAGATGCCCCCATAGTGCTTCTTCCCCCCCCCCCCCTCCTCCATAGTGCCCCTCCTCCCCTCTTGCCATACTGTACTAAAAATAATTAAAACAATAAACAGTTATACTTACCTTCATGACACTGCGATGCGATGCAGGCCACTTCCGGCCTGTGTCCCGCTCTGTACGGCTCAGGCGGCGCGATGACGTCATCGCGCCGCCTGCACGCACAGGCCTTTGATAGGCTGCAGGCCTAGTGCCTGTAGCCTATCAGAGGAACGGGCAAGGGAAACGCCTCTCCCCTGCTCCTCCGCACCATTCATCTGTATCGCTGTCCTGAGGACGGCGATACAGATAAATATGGAGATGAGCGCTTCCACAATGGAAGCGCTCATCTCTCCCTGCCGCTGCCACCGCCGCCGGGCCCGGAATGTTTCACTACATTCACGGGGGGGGGGGGCAATTGCTCCATTGCCCCCCCCCCCCCCTTGATACGCCAATGGTGTCAGCAGAATCACATTTGGAACAACACATGGGGGAAATTTATCTTGAGCGTAATCGTCTAAGTCAGTCATTTGAACGCCATTCCACCTAAATTAGACGCCCTCACCCTCGCCAGTTTCTAAAAAGGGGAATGACAGGGGAATGACAGGGGAATGATGTAGGTAGGTCAGCACATTTACTATCATTTACACCAGTTTATTGACTCCATCTAATAGCTGGAGTAGATTTCAGTCTAGGAGCATGGACTATCGTGAGATGCGCCTAATTATGACAAGTCACCTCGTCATAATTTAACCCCTTAGGGACCCCATGACGTACCGGTACGGCATGGTTCCCGAGTCCTTAAGGACCCATGACCCTACTGGTACATCATGTATAGTTCCGATCACCGCCGCCCGGCGGACGGTGATCGGGACCCGGTGCCTGCTCAAATCATTGAGCAGGCACCTCGGCTAAATGCGCGGGGGGTCCCGTGACCCCCCCGTGAGGGCGTCTAAATTTAGGTGGAATGGCGTTCAAATGACTGACTTTGACGATTACGCTCAAGATAAATCAATTCAGACCTGCGGTTTGCGGCTCTTACCTGGTGCGGCGGCAGCGGCGGTGGTGCCATCGGGTCCCCATGGGGCTGTAGGGGGGACCCGATGGCATGGAAGGCAGCGCGATGCCTTCCTTAGGCATCTGCGCTGCCTTCCGGTGGCAGCCCCCTGGAACTCACAGGCCGGAACCTGTATGAGTAATACACACTGTATTAGGCCTCCTGCACACGACAGTATTTTTTAACGTCCCGCAAAACGTGGTTCCGTTGTACCGTGATCCGTGCCCGTTTTTTATTCCGTGGGTCTTCCGTGATTTTTGGAGGATCCACGGACATGAAAAATGAAAAAAAAAATCTAAGTCAAGTTTGCCATTGAAATGATAGGAAAAAACGGACACGGATCACGGACACGGATCACGGACGCGGATGACAATCTTGTGTGCATCCGTGATTTTTCACGGACTATTGACTTGAATGGGTCCGTGAACCGTTGGCTGTGAAAAAAATAGGACAGGTCATATTTTTTTCACGCCCAGGAAACACGGATCACGGATGCGGCTGCAAAACGGTGCATTTTCCGATTTTTCCACGGACCCATTGAAAGTCAATGGGTCCGCGAAAAAAACGGAAAACGGCACAACGGCCACGGGTGCACACAACGGTCGTGTGCAGGAGGCCTTACTCATACAGCCAATGCATTCCAATACAGAAGTATTGGAATGCATTGTAAAGGATTAGATCCCCAAAAGTTCAAGTCCCAAAGTGGGACAAAAATAAAGTGAAAAAAAAAGTTTACAAAATAAAGTTTTCCCCCCAAAAAATTTAAAGTTTCAAGTAAAAATAAACAAAAACGTCATTTTCCCCAAATAAAGTTTAAAAAAATGGTGAAAAATAGGGGGGGAAAAAAGTATACATATTAGGTATCGCCGCGTCCGTATCGACCGACTCTATAAACATATCACATGACCTAACCCCTCAGATGAACACCGTAAAAAATAAAAACTGTGCTATATAAACCATTTTTTTTTCACCTTACATCACAAAAAGTACAACAGCAAGCGATCAAAAAGGCGTTTGCCCGCCAAAATAGTACCAATCTAACCATCACCTCATCCCGCAAAAAATGAGCCCCTACCTGAGACAATCGCCCAAAAAATAAAAAAACTATGGCTCAGAATATGGAGACACTAAAACATCATTTTTTTTTGTTTTAAAAAAGCTGTTATTGTGTAAAACTTACATAAATAAAAAAAAGTATACATATTTGGTATCGCCGCGTTCATATCGACCAGCTCTATAAAAATATCACATGACCTAACCCCTCAGATGAACACCGTAAAAAATAAAAAATAAAAACTGTGCTAAATAAACCATTTTTTTGTCACCTTACATCACAAAAAGTGTAATAGCAAGCGATCAAAAAGTCACACGCACCCCAAAATAGTGCTAATAAAATTGTCATCTCATCCCGCAAAAATTATACCCTACCCAAGGTAATCGCTCAAAAACTGAAAAAATTCTGGCTCTCAGACTATGGAAACACTAAAACATGATTTTTTTTGCGTCAAAAATGAAATCATTGTGTAAAACTTACATAAATAAAAAAATATATACATATTAGGTATCTCCGCATCCGTATTGACCGGCTCTATGAAAATATCACATGACCTAACCCCTCAGATGAACACCGTAAAAAATGTAAAATAAAAACTGTGCTAAATAAACAATTTTTTGTCACCTTACATCACAAAAAGTGTAATAGCAAGCGATCAAAAAGTCACACGCACCCCAAAATAGTGACAATAAAACTGTCATCTCATCCCGCAAAAAAAATACCCTACCCAAGGTAATCGCTCAAAAACTGAGAAAATTATGGCTTTCAGTCTATGGAAACACTAAAACATGATTTTTTTTTTGCTTCAAAAATGAAATCATTGTGTAAAACTTACATAAATAAAAAAAAAGTATACATATAAGGTATCTCCGCGTCCGTATCGACCGGCTCTATAAAAATATCACATGACCTAACCCCTCAGATGAACACCGTAAAAAATTTAAAATAAAAACTGTGCTAAATAAACCATTTTTTGTCACCTTACATCACAAAAAGTGTAATAGCAAGCGATCAAAAAGTCACACGCACCCCAAAATAGTGCCATTAAAACCGTCATCTCATCCCACAAAAATCATACCCTACCCAAGGTAATCGCCCAAAAACTGAAAAAATTATGGCTCTCAGACTATGGAAACAGTAAAACATGATCTTTTTTGCTTCAAAAAAGAAATCATTGTGTAAAACTTACATAAATAAAAAAAAAGTATACATATTAGGTATCGCCGCATCTGTGACAACCTGGTCTATAAAAATATCGCATGATCTAACATGTCAGATGAATGTTGTAAATAACAAAAAATAAAAAAGGTGCCAAAACAGCTATTTCCTGTTATCTTGCCTCACAAAAAGTGTAATATAGAGCAATCAAAAATCATATGTACCCTAAACTAGTACCAACAATACTTCCACCCTATCCCGTAGTTTCTAAAATGGGGCCACTTTTTGTGAGTTTCTACTCTAGGGGTGCACCAGGGGGGCTTCAAATGGGACATGGTGTCAAAAAAAAGCAGTCCAGCAAAATCTGCCTTCCAAAAACCATACGGCGCACCTTTCCCTCTACGCCCTACTGTGTGCCCGTACAGTAGTTTACGACCACATATGGGGTGTTTCTGTAAACTACAGAATCAGGGCCATAAATATAGCATTTTGTTTGGCTGTTAACCCTTGCTTTGTTACTGGAAAAAATGGATTAAAATTGAATATTTGACAAAAAATTGAAATTCTCAAATTTCATCTCCATTTGCCAATAACTCTTGTGGAACACCTAAAGGGTTAACGACGTTTGTAAAATCTATTTTGAATACCTTGAGAGGTGTAGTTTCTTAGATGGGGTCACTTTTATGGAGTTTCTACTCTAGGGTTGCATCAGGGGGGCTTCAAATGGGACATGGTGTCCAAAAAAACAGTCCAGCAAAATCTGCCTTCCAAAAACCGTATGGCATTCCTTTCCTTCTGCGCCCTTCCGTGTGCACGTACAGCAGTTTACGACCACATATGGGGTGTTTCTGTAAACTACAGAATCAGGGCCATAAATATTGAGTTTTGTTTGGCTGTTAACCCTTGCTTTGTAAAAGTAAAAAAAATATTGAAATGGAAAATCTGCCAAAAAAGTGAAATTTTGAAATTGTATCTCTGATTTCCACTAATTCTTGTGGATCACCTAAAGGGTTAACGACGTTTGTAAAATCAGTTTTGAATACCTTGAGGGGTGTAGTATCTTAGATGGGGTCACTTTTATGAAGTTTCGACTCTAGGGGTGCATCAGGGGGGCTTCAAATGGGACATGTGGTCAAAAAAAACAGTCCAGCAAAATCTGCCTTCCAAAAACCATATGGCATTCCTTTCCTTCTGTGCCCTGCCGTGTGCCCGTACAGTAGTTTACGACCAAATATGGGGTGTTTCTGTAAACTACAGAATCAGGGCAATAAATATTGAGTTTGGTTTGGCTGTTAACCCTTGCTTTGTAACTGGAAAAAAAATATTAAAATGGAAAATCTGCAAAAAAGGAAATTTTTAAATTGAATCTCTATTTTCCATAAATTTTTGTGAAATACCTAAAGGGTTAACAAAGTTTGTAAAAATCAGTTTTGAATACCTTGAGGGGTGTAGTTTATAGAATGGGGTAATTTTTGGGTGGTTTCTATTATGTAAGCCTCACAAAGTGACTTCAGACCTGAACTGGTCCCTAAAAATTGGGTTTTTGAAACTTCTAAGCCTTGTAACATCCCCAAAAAATAAAATGTCATTCCCAAAATGATCCAAACATGAAGTAGACATATGGGAAATGTAAAGTAATAACTATTTTTGGAGGTATTACTATGTATTATAGAAGTAGAGAAATTGAAATTTGGAAATTTGCAATTTTTTTTTATTTTTTAGTAAATTTGGTATTTTTTTATAAATAAAAATGATTTTTTTTTACTTCATTTTACCAGTGTATGTGATAAAAAAAACAATCTCAGAATGGCCTGGATAAGTCAAAGCGTTTTAAAGTTATCAGCACTTAAAGTGACACTGGTCAGATTTGCAAAAAATGGCCAAGTCCAGAAGGTGAAATAGGGCCGAGTCCTTAAGGGGTTAAAGACCATGTACACCTTCAGGGACAATTTTTTTTTATGATTGCATTTTACTCATTTTGGGCTAAAATAATTTTTTCAGTTGGTCTTTATTAAAAATATTGAGCTGTTCTGTCACAAGGAGTTAACTATTTTTCTAACTGTGTGAATGGTACTTTTACTTTCTGCCAGTCATCTATGCCATATGGTTTTTGGAAGGCAAATTTAGCTGAACTGGTTTTTAGATGCCATGTCCCATTTGAAGCCCCCCTAATGCACCCCTAGAGTAGAAACTCAAAAAAGTGACCACATTTTGGAAACTACGGGATAAGGTGCCAGTTTTATTGGTACTATTTTTGGGGTACATATGATTTTTTATTGCTCTACAGTCGTGGCCAAAAGTTTTGAGAATTACATAAGTATTGGAAATTGGAAAAGTTGCTGCTTAAGTTTTTATAATAGCAATTTGCATATACTCCAGAATGTTATGAAGAGTGATCAGATAAATTGCATAGTCCTTCTTTGCCATGAAAATTAACTTAATCCCAAAAAAACCTTTCCACTGCATTTCATTGCTGTCATTAAAGGACCTGCTGAGATCATTTCAGTAATCGTCTTGTTAACTCAGGTGAGAATGTTGACGAGCACAAGGCTGGAGATCATTATGTCAGGCTGATTGGGTTAAAATGGCAGACTTGACATGTTAAAAGGAGGGTGATGCTTGAAATCATTGTTCTTCCATTGTTAACCATGGTGACCTGCAAAGAAACTCGTGCAGCCATCATTGCGTTGCATAAAAATGGCTTCACAGGCAAGGATATTGTGGCTACTAAGATTGCACCTCAATCAACAATTTATAGGATCATCAAGAACTTCAAGGAATGAGGTTCAATTCTTGTTAAGAAGGCTTCAGGGCGTCCAAGAAAGTCCAGCAAGCGCCAGGATCGTCTCCTAAAGAGGATTCAGCTGCGGGATCGGAGTGCCACCAGTGCAGAGCTTGCTCAGGAATGGCAGCAGGCAGGTGTAAGCGCATCTGCACGCACAGTGAGGTGAAGACTTTTGGAGGATGGCCTGGTGTCAAGAAGGGCAGCAAAGAAGCCACTTCTCTCCAAAAAAAACATCAGGGACAGATTGATCTTCTGCAGAAAGTATGGTGAATGGACTGCTGAGGACTGGGGCAAAGTCATATTCTCCGATGAAGCCTTTTTCCGATTGTTTGGGGCATCTGGAAAAAGGCTTGTCTGGAGAAGAAAACGTGAGCGCTACCATCAGTCCTGTGTCATGCCAACAGTAAAGCATCCTGAGACCATTCATGTGTGGGGTTGCTTCTCATCCAAGGGAGTGGGCTCACTCACAATTTTGCCCAAAAACACAGCCATGAATAAAGAATGGTACCAAAACACCCTCCAACAGCAACTTCTTCCAACAATCCAACAATGCATTTTCCAGCACGATGGAGCACAGTGCCATAAGGCAAAAGTGATAACTAAGTTGCTTGGGACCAAAACGTTGACATTTTGGGTCCATGGCCTGGAAACTCCCCAGATCTTAATCCCATTGAGAACTTGTGGTCAATCCTCAAGAGGCGGGTGGACAAACAAAAACCCACTAATTCTGACAAACTCCAAGAAGTGATTATGAAAGAATGGGTTGCTATCAGTCAGGAATTGGCCCAGAAGTTGATTGAGAGCATGCCCAGTCGAATTGCAGAGGTCCTGAAAAAGAAGGGCCAACACTGCAAATACTGACTCTTTGCATAAGGCCTCATGCACACGACCGTATTTTTTTGCGGTCCGCAAAACGGGGTTCCGTTTTCCCGTGATCCGTGACCGTTTTTTCGTCCGTGGGTCTTCCTTGATTTTTGGAGTATCCACGGACATGAAAAAAATGTCGTTTTGGTGTCCGCCTGGCCGTGCGGAGCCAAACGGATCCGTCCTGAATTACAATGCAAGTCAATGGGGACGGATCCGTTTGACGTTGACACAATATGGTGCCATTTCAAACGGATCCGTCCCCATTGACTTTCAATGTAAAGTCTGGAGTCCCTTTTATACCATCGGATCGGAGTTTTCTCCAATCCGATGGTATATTTTAACTTGAAGCGTCCCCATCACCATGGGAACGCCTCTATGTTAGAATATACTGTCGGATATGAGTTAGATCGTGAACCTCATTTCCGACAGTATATTCTAACACAGAGGCATTCCCATGGTGATGGGGACGCTTCAAGTTAGAATATACTACAAACTGTGTACATGACTGCCCCCTGCTGCCTAGCAGCATCTGATCTCTTACAGGGGGCCGTGATCAGCACAATTAACCCCTCAGGTGCCGCACCTGAAGGGGTTAATTGTACTATCATATCCCCCTATCCCCCTGTAAGAGATCAGGGCTGCCAGGCAGCAGGCGGCAGACCCCCCCCCTCCCCAGTTTGAATATCATTGGTGGCCAGTGCGGCCCCCCCCCTTCCTCCCTCTATTGTAATAATTCGTTGGTGGCACAGTGTGCCCCCCCCCCGCCCCCCCCCCTTCCTCCCTCTATTGTAATAATTCGTTGGTGGCACAGTGTGCGCCCCCCATTGGCCCCCCCTCCCTCTATAGCATTAACAACATTGGTGGCCAGTGTGCGGCCTCCCATCTACCCCCCCCCCCCCCCCCGATCATTACTAGCAATAGTACAATAGTAAAAGATTCATACTTACCTGGGAGCTGCGATGTCTGTGTCCGGCCAGGAGCTCCTCCTACTGGTAAGTGACAGTTCATTTAGCAATGCGCCGCACAGACCTGTCACTTACCAGTAGGTGGAGCTCCCGGCCGGACACGAACATTGCAGCAGCCGGTAAGTATGAATCTTCTACTATTGTACTATTGCTAAGTAACCATGGCAACCAGGACTGTAGTAGCGTCCTGGTTGCCATGGTTACCAATCGGAGCCCCAGCGATTAAACTGGGACTCCGATCGGAACTCCGCTGCCACCAATGATGGGGGGGGAGATGGGAGGCCGCACACTGGCCACCAATGTTGTTACTGCTATAGAGGGAGGGGGGCCGATGGGGGGCGCACACTGTGCCACCAACGAATTATTACAATAGAGGGAGGGAGGGGGGGGGTGCACACTGTGCCACCAACAAATTATTACAATAGAGGGAGGGGGGGGCGCACACTGTGCCACCAACGAATTATTACAATAGAGGGAGGGGGGGGCCGCACTGGCCACCAACCTATTATTACAATAGTGGCCACCAATGATATTCAAACTGGGGAGGGGGGGGAGGGTCTGCCCCCTGCTGCCTGGCAGCCCTGATCTCTTACAGGGGGCCGTGATCAGCACAATTAACCCCTTCAGGTGCCGCACCTGAAGGGGTAAATTGTGCTGATCACGGCCCCCTGTAAGAGATCGGGTGCTGCCAGGCAGCAGGGGCAGTCTTGTACACAGTTTGTAGTGTATTCTAACTAGAAGCGTCCCCATCACCATGGGAACGCTTCTGTGTTAGAATATACTGTCGGTTCTGAGTTTTCACGAAGTGAAAACTCAGCTTTGAAAAAGCTTTTATGCAGACGGATCTTCGGATCCGTCTGTATAAAAACTAACCTACGGCCACGGATCACGGACACGGATGCCAATCTTGTGTGCATCCGTGTTCTTTCACGGACCCATTGACTTGAATGGGTCCGTGAACCGTTGGCCGTGAAAAAAATATGACCTGTCCTATTTTTTTCACGGCCAGGAAACACGGATCACGGATGCGGCTGCAAAACGGTGCATTTTCCGATTTTTCCACGGACCCATTGAAAGTCAATGGGTCCGCGAAAAAAAAAACGGAAAACGGCACAACGGCCACGGGTGCACACAACGGTCGTGTGCATGAGGCCTAAATGTCATGTAATTGTCGATAAAAGCCTTTGAAACGTATGAAGTGCGTGTAATTATATTTCACTACATCACAGAAACAACTGAAACAAAGATCTAAAAGCAATTTAGCAGCAAACTTTGTGAAAACTAATATTTGTTTCATTCTCAAAACTTTTGGCCACGACTGTATATTACGTTTTTTGTGATGCAAGGTAAGAAAAAAATGGATGTCTTGGCACCGTTTTTATTTTCTATTTTTACAGCGTTTAACCGAGGGATTAGGTCATGTGACTTTTTTATAGAGCAGATCGTTACGCACGTGGCAATACCTAATATGTCTACTTTTTCTTATTTATTTAAGTTTTACGCAATAATAGCATTTTTGAAACCGAAATAATGATATTTTAGTGTCTCATAGTCTGAAAGCCATAGCTTTTTTATTTTTTGACCGATTCTCTCAGGTAGAGTCTCATTTTTTGCAGGATGAGGTAACGGTCTGATTGGTACTATTTTGGGGGGCATACGCCTTTTTGATCACTTGCTGTTGGAATTTTTGTGATGTAATGTAACAAAAATTGCTTTTTTTACACTTTTTTTTTTTTTTTTTACGGTATTTATCTGAGTGGTTAGGTCATGTGATATTTTTATAGAGCTGTTTGTTACGGACGTGGTGATACCTAATATGTATTTTTTATTTTTTTTCACATTAGCACAATAATAGCAGTTTGGAAGCAAAAAATAATCATATTTTAGTGTCTCAGTCTGAGAGCCATAGCTTTTTTATTTTTTGACTGATTCTCTCAGTTAGGATCTGATTTTTTGCAGGATGAGGTGACGGTCTGATTGGTACTATTTTGGGGGGCATACGCTTTTTTGATCACTTGCTGTTGTAATTTTTGTGATGTAATGTGACAAAAACTGCTTTTTTTTACACAGTTTATATATATTTTTTTATGGTGTTCATCTGAGTGGTTAGGTCATGTGATATTTTTATAGAGCTGTTTGTTGCAGACGTGGCGATACCTCATATGTATACTTTTTTATTTTTTTCACATTAGCACAATAATAGCAGTTTTGAAGCAAAAAAGAATCATATTTTAGTGTCTCATAGTCTGAGAGCCATAGCTTTTTTAATTTTTGACCGATTCTCTCAGGTAGGGTCTCATTTTTTGTGGGATGAGGTGACGGCCTGATTGGCACTATTTTGGGGCGCATATGCCTTTTTGATCACTTGCAGTTGCAATTTTTGTGATGCAATGTGACAAAAATTGCTTTTTTTACACAGTTTTTTTTATTTATTTTTTCCACGGTATTCATCTGAGTGGTTAGGTCATGTGAAATTTTTATAGAGCTGTTTGTTACGGACGTGGCGATACCTAATATGTATATTTTTTTAATGTATTTCACTTTAGCACAATAATAGCAGTTTTGACACAAAAAAAATGATGTTTTAGTGTCTCCATGTTTAATTTTTTGGGCGATTGTCTTAGGTACGGGCTCATGTTCTGCAGGATGAGGTTACGGTTTTATTGATACCATTTTGGGGGGCATACGCCTTTTTGATCGCTCGGTGTTGCACTTTTTGTGATGTAAGGTGACAAAAATGGCATTTTTTTTGCACTGTTTTTATTTTTATGGTGTTTATCGGACAGGGTGGATCATGTGATATATTTATAAAGCCAGTCATTACAGACGCGGTGATACCTAATATGTGTGGGTTGTTTTTTTTTTCTGTTTTTTATTATAAAATAAGGGGAAAGGGGCGTTTTTTTCCTTTTTTACTTTATTAATTTTATTACTTTATTAATTTTATTAAAAACACTTTTTTTTAAACTTTTTTTTACTTTACTTTATTTATGACATTCACTTTTGGGGGGTCTGAACCCCTCTGCAATGCATTACAATACATCTATATTGTAATGCATTGCCTGTTAGTGCATGACACTTAGTCATACACTAACAGGTTGCCTTGGAGACCCAGCCTGAGGCTGGATCTCCTCGGCTTCCGTAGAATGCAGTTCCCGATGCCGTGCAAGGCATTGGGCAGCCTCTGCACGGCATCGGGCTGCCTTGTGTCGCATCGGGTCCCCGCCACAGCAGCGCGGGGACTCGATGTTCTCCCTAACCCGACACAAACCTCTTCTATGTCGCGGTCAGCGCGGACCACGGCATAGAAGGGGTTAATGCACCGGCATCAGCTTTTACAGCGATGCCGGCGGATACAGCAGGGGCCTGGCTACCACGGACTGCCGGGCCCCTACAGTGATCGCGTGCGCACCGCTCCGGTGCCCGCGCGATCACTATGACGTATTATTACGTCATATTGCGGGAACTCAGTGGTTCCCATGATGTAACAGTACATCAAAGGTCGGGAAGGGGTTAGATGCTTCCTTCAGTGGCAAATAGGATATCAAACACGTCTTTGATAAATGACCCCCAGTTTCACTTGAGTGTGCGTTGGTGTACTCAGTGCTAAATTTATCGAATGGCTTACATTGTTTTTTAAATATCGTGCATCAAGTCCCATTGATAAATATGGAGTGAAACACATTAACATAGCTAATCATGCCCACTTGGGCATGGAGTAAGTGGTATAAAAATACAAAAAGTTACAAAAAAATTCAACAAGCAAGCCCAAAAAGTTGTGATTCTCTATTCTGGAGTACAGAGAGTAATACATTCTGGATAGGGTAACACAAGGGTTCTATAGGGCCAGCACTGGTGGGCCATCCTTTTCAGGGCTTTAACCCTAAAGGCTACTATAGGTTTTAAACAGGGACAGTTTACATATAGTTCCCATGTTATCTACTTATTCTAGGCACCATGGCCCAGACCATATGATTAATGAATTGATTGCATAGTCCATTAATGGATTGGTTGTATGAACAGACTTGGATCTAGTGGTGAGTAACGATCTGACATGACAGTGTCACTTACCACAAGGATACCATATGTATACATGTTGTATAGCCTATTAGGTTACTCTGCATTGCAACCTAGATTAGAATTTTTGGTGTACAGTTGTTGCGATTCTTGAATGCTTGTGCAAAGTTTTAATAGTTCTATTAAAAATAATGTTTTAGATGGCATCTTTTTTCCATGAATATTGTTAATGCAACTGTCCTAAATGACTCTATATATTTTCATGTATTTATTAAAATTAATCTCCAAGCAAATTTTCATAATCAGTAAATTGGAGCTACTTTGTCATTTAATATTTTGGGAGCATTCATTTTCTCTCTCTGGTCCCTCAAATGGTTATTTCCAATGTGGTCTGTTCACCATAGGTCCTTAGCACCACAAGCCATGACAACATGGTTGCACATTAAATAGATATCACTTTCCAGTAATTACCTTTGTTTTCTGGCCCAAATGCAAATTTTATCACTTCCCCTGTTGTTGCCTTGACATGCCCATGGGCATAACATCATGTGGACATAGTCATGTGACCACAGCCTAGAACAGAAAATAGAAGCAAAAAAAGGTAAAAGAAATGCATTGCAAAATTACAGCTACCTTCATAAATGATTATTTTGAAGGGTGTGGATGAAAACCAGAAAACATCTTTAATATTTTACTAACAAATACTCATGAGTGCAAAATGAAAGGACCAGATATGGTATTCAGTATAAGAAAGTGATCTATATATATTGGATTTTGTGGACCCCAGATATTGGAGGCCCAAGAGCTACTATTTGGAGGACACTAGTATAATGTAGCCAATCACTTTCATTGGAATCAGTCATGCAAAAACATAAGAAACCTAATTGGCTGACCATTTGCCAATTTGTGCAAACCCATAGGAGTCCTTAAAAAAAAATGTAACAAAGTGGCAAGTGATCAGCCAAATGTAACCAATCATGCCATACACTTTTACTTTCAGCTGCCAACAGACTAAACCTCGAACATAACAGATCATATTTTCAGCAAATAAGAGTCGACCATTGGTCATTGCAAACATCCGTTTATTAATATTGATTATCTATCCTCACGATAGGGCATCACTATCAGATCAGCGGGGGTCCGACACCCAGGACCTTCTCCAATCAGCTGTTAGAAGAGGCCGGTGCTTCATGTGTGCCGCGGCCTCTGTCTAGGCGATGTGACATCACTGTACATTGGTCACATGGCCTAGTTGCAACCCAGAGAAGTGAAAGGGAATGAGCTGCAATACTAAGCACAGCCTCTGTACTATGTATGGGAGCCCGCTGAGCTCACTAGAGCTCCGGTGAGTACAGTGGCTCCCTGTAACAGATAATCAACGGGGGTGTCGGCACTAGGATCTCCTCCGATCTGATAATGATGATCTATTCTGTGAATAGATCATCATTATCCATTCCTGGATAAGTCCTCTAACTCAATGGTGCATGTAAACCCAGATCATTACAATGTCATGCTTTGTGAGGAAATGTAACTATCTAGTGGTGTATAAAAAGTTCCTTTATTACAAATTGTAAAATACATTCATAGCAACACACAAAACAAATATAGTCAACCAGTGCTAATATTATGCAATGGTATGTGATGTAGAGGGTATTTTTTGCAGTTCCTGGTGCTTAAGAGGGCCAATGCTCCTATCACAAAAGAGTTCACCAATACTACAGTATAAAATACATCAGGGAGAAGCTATAATTTACAGTTTAACATGGGCTCTGTATTAAGATGGGATACAAAGACCTCTTTGAGACATAAGAGGACACATAGATGGAAGGCCTGTTTGAAGTTACAAATTGAATCCCAGGTGCTTCAAGTTACAAGTCTGCTTTGACTCTGTGTTGATACCTTTTACCTATCCTCATAGACATTGTAGCAAACTATCAGGACAGAAGAGAGGCTAGCCCACAGAGGGTAATACTGAATACAGTTTGTCGCTAATTGTTAAAAACTGAAAGTCAAAGTATATTAGAAAACTTCAAAACTTGATAATAATATACAGTACATAGACAAATAAAGAATATAGAAGATGACGTAAATTTGATAAACATACATTCAAAGTGTAATATGAAAAAAACGTTAACCTAAATTCTTAAGTATACCTGTGTGGTGTGGAGGAAATATCATATTTGTGTATCATCTCTGTGGTATTTTCTCATTTGTTTTTCTACTTGTGGCCTTCAAATTGAGCTCTTGATATGTCCTCATTCAAAGCTTCCCTGGAACATTCCTCTGTACAGGGGCGTCGCCAAGTCAAAACATTCGGGGCTTGAGCCCCTGATGTTTTGTCCAGGGCCCCAAATAATAAAGCTGGTAGCTATACAACTGCCTTGCCGACCTAAGGATAGCGATACAATTGAATTACTGTGGCCACTTGCTTGTAAAACGGCGCGGGCGGTCGCCAAGCAACTGCCTGTGCCGAGTCTCAGGCGGCGTGATGATGTAATCGCCCACGCCTGAGCCGAGACACAGACAGCGCTGTGACTTCAACATGCCTCCGGCGTGGGAAGTCAGGTTAGTATTTTTTTATATCTTGTCCACAGTGGGGACTTTGTGAATGCTAAGGGCACTAAATGTTGGCATTATACCTGCTGGAGCCACTGGGAGATTGGTTATAACTACAAGGGGCCTTTGCAAGTACTGGGGACAATGAAGAGGTCATTTTACATGGATGCACTATGTGGGGGCCATTATAACTGTTGGGGGGCACTAAAAGTATTGCTGGAACTACAGGGGGCATTATACCTTCCGGGGCACTACAGGAGGGTATTATAACTATAGGTTGAACTACAGGAGGGCCTTATAACTACTTGGGCACTATAGGAGGATATTATACCTACCGGGGCACCACAGGAGGGACTTATTACTACTAGGGCACTACAGGAGGGCATTATTACTTCTGGGGCACTACAGGAGGGCATTATACCTATACGGGGCACCACAGAAAAGCCTTATTACTGCTGGGGCACTACATGAGGATATTATACCTATTGGGGGCACCACAGGAGGGACTTATTACTACTAGGGCGCTACAGGAGGGCATTATACCTTCTGGTGCACTGCAGGAGGGCAATATACCTATACGGGGCACCACAGAAAAGCCTTATTACTACTGTGGCACTACAGAAGAATATTATACCTATTGCGGCCACCACAGGAGGGCATTATTAGTACTGGGGCACTGCAGGAGGGCATTATTCCGATAGAAGCACCAGGAGGGCCTTCTTACTGCTAGAGCACTACAGGAGGGTATTATACCTATTGGCTGGCCACATGAGGGCATTAAACTACTGGGGCACTATAGGGGCATTAGACAGTAACCACTGGGGGTCTTATAGGGGACATTATAACTACTGGGGACATTATAATGGTGGATAAGTACTACAGGGGGTCCTTATTAATATTATAGAGAGCCTTATTACTGCTGGCTGCACTATGGTGGCCATTATTATTGGGCACAATATGGAGGGAACTATCACTAACAGAGGCACTCTTGGGGAGTAGTATCATTATTTGGGGCATTGTAGGGGTCAATATTACTAAGAAGGGTACTCTGGGAGGGAATTATTGCTATAAGTAGGACTTTTATATGACTATAGGTGGACTAATCTGTATGGCAGTATAATTTCTGTGGTATAGTATTTAGGGGCATTGGGGAGCACAGTAAGCACAGTATTCTGGGCAACACCAGGATAATACTGTTGGGGTAGCATGGTGGGGAGAATGATGATATTAGAAAAATGAGGAACCTAAGATGAATGTGTAGTGTCCCACTAGGAAGGCGTGGGCACTACACAAGGGTCAATTGGGTGACATGTTACTCCTACTCACCAGGGACAGTAATATTATATTTGTCTATGCATTTAATGTATTTTTCTATGTGTTTTTACATGTAATGTTTCCCCTGTGTTAATCCTTAGCAGGCCTAGTTGGGTGTAATTAGACATCCTAGACACTAGAGGGAGATAGGAAGCCCCTAGTATAAATGTTCAGGCCCAGACAGGGAGGAGTTAGTTCATAGTCAGAAGTCTGTGGAGACAGAAGTGAGAAGGCACCAGCCCGAGATATGCTGAGGGCCTCTTCCTGACATGTAGCTAGACAGTCCTGGTTTCTAGTTGCCCTAGGAGGCTAAGAAGAGTACAGCCTGCCTGGAGACCAGTTATTCAGCCAACACAGTTGAGATACCCCAGTAGTAGGACAGAACCTCCTGGGAGAAACCTGCAGCCACCTTTAAAACCAGCACCGAGTACAGCTAGGAAAAGAAGGTATTGTAACCTTGAGCAAGTGCCAATACTGGAGGAAGGATTTTATACCAAGGATTTAAGCCAGCAATTAGGCATCCGGGCCTTGGGATCCAGCCAGCTAGAATAGCTGAAGGGGATAGAGCAGCATTGCACTGCAAAGTATTAATTGTCTGCCCTCCAAGTATCTTGCAAGATTGAAACCTGCTGCTAATTAAACCTGCTGTGCATTTGTACGATAAAGGACTGCATTATATACCACTGCAACTGCATGTAAAAAGTTGGACTGTTTCCACCAAGTAAAGCAACGTTTGGTTTACCAGCTGCATACTCTATTATTCATCCTACCAATCGATGTGCCACCGTTACAGGCACTGGCGTCACGAATCTTAAAGGGACCTTACCTAAGGCACTCAAAACACCTCCAACACCCAGGGCACCTCACACAACATCAGGCCTGGTCCCTAACTACAGAGTGTGACCCAGAGGAACTAGTGTCTACCTCTCCTTCACTGCTGCATGCCTGCCCATGGTTCTCCTCAGAAAAGTGAGTAACCCTCGATTGCCCATACCGTGACCTCACTGTCGCTAAACCCTGCAGGTCTGGCGTGTTGCAAATGTTTGGTAAACTCTGCAGAGACTAGACACGGTTGAAAGAAGTTGTCTGGCCCGAATGGAGAATATTGGGAAAGAAAACGTCTACATCAGAGGAGACGTCACCTGGAATGCCCTGGATGTGAGAGGTATATAGCGCTGTATGTTTGTTAGTGTCTATGCAGCAAGTAAAATATGTCTTTAGCCTTAGGGCGAGTTTGTGTGTCTGTGTGTGTGTGTGTTTAGGGCAGATACTTTGAGAATATGGCACATATGTATTGGGGCTTGGGCCCCGGATCTTTTGAGACCCTAGCAACGCTCCTGCCTCTGTAAAATGCCTTGCTGCCAGCATTTGTCTCTCAAGGTATTGTAGTTATTTAATTGAAGCTACTGATACAGCTATTGTGACAGAAAAAGTCGTTAAAGGGAAACTTCCATCAGAAAGGGATATTTATTTAAACTCAGTATTCACAGAAAGCATTTTTTTGAATTTTTGTCTGTTTTTATTATTTCGGCAATACTATACTGTTGAATGTTAACCACAAAAATAATGTGCTTCTGTAGCAATCCACACATAGAGAAACTTCTATATAGATAGGGATCCCACTGTCAGTTTACTGTTGCTGTGGGAAAAACATGCTATCTGCTAGTATAATAGTAGATTATAGAATTTGGATAACATTGTGACAACTCTATTGTTTTCTTGATAGGCCTAGATAAGTCTAGATGCCCACAGAGGAGAATTGTATTTATCAGAGTAATGGATAATGCTCTAGTTGAGTTACTCATCCCTTTCCTTCTCTGGTTGGAGTCAATAGTCTGACTAAGAAAGTCTAGAGAGGCTGGTTCTTTGCCATGCTATAAGTCCAAACAAAGGAGGAAGAGTGAGTACAGGAAGTAGAATACATGGAGTAACTTCAAAAAAATATATCCAGAAGTTTTTGTAGAAATAAAATTACATGGAGGCTGCCCGAGCCCTCTTCATGGCTCTTAGTGGGGTACATAGAGACCTGACACTCTCATTATTAATTAACGATAAGAGCATCCGATACTTATGCACCTGACTTACAGCCACAGGAGCCCTGCTGAATTCAACTGTATCCCCATCCTCAGAACTGTGATACAGTTGAATACTGTAGCGGGGGCACAGTATTTTGTCCTGCACTGTGGTATCTGGTTCTGTTGAGGCAGTATTTTATGCTGCACTGTGGTGTTTGGTTCTGCTGGGACAGTATTTTGTGCTGCACTACAGAATAGCTGGTCACACTTACTTGTGTGACCCTGAGTTCTTATGTTGGCCCTGCCTCCTTGTGTTTCTATGCCTTCTGTCAATTTGGACCCACCTAAAACATGGGCCCACTATTTTTTGCCAGGGCCACTTTAAATTTCCCAGTCCACCTCTGTTCATGGCAGTATTTACTATAAAGTACTTATATGTTGATTGATAGGTATACAGACACAAATCTTGAGGCTATTTCACACCCATGATGCTTTCTCAAGGCCTTGGTCTGTGTGTGGATTGGTTTCTCAGTTTTGGATATCTGATGGAACAGTTTTGAGTACACAGGACACCACGGAACATTGGTGGCATAAGATTACCGGTTTGCAGGAGTGAGTGAGTAGTGAAGATCATAGTCTTCCATTTGACTGTTGTTTTGTTTTTTTAGATGAGTTGATGTTTTCATTGTTATAATTTTGTGGTATGAATTTTTGACCACTTTGTATTCTATATTTTAAGAGGTGGGATGAACAATAATACAGCCATTCTGGTATTGTTTTCATTTACAGTACTTATTTTATAATTTTTTTCACACTGTTCACCACACAGGTTACGGTTCCTGTTCATTTTATAGTTATTTTATAGTATTGTTTAATTTTGTTACAAAAGTAACATAGTAACATAGTACATAAGGCCGAAAAAAGACATTTGTCCATCCAGTTCGGCCTGTTATCCTGCAAGTTGATCCAGAGGAAGGCAAAAAACCCTGTGAGGTAGAAGCCAATTTTCTCCACTTTAGGGGAATAAAAAATTCCTTCCCGACTCCATGCAATCAGAATAACTCCCTGGATCAACGACCCCTCTCTAGTAGCTATAGCCTGTAATATTATTAAGCTCCAGAAATACGTCCAGGCCCCTCTTGAATTCCTTTATTGTACTCACCATCACCACCTCCTCAGGCAGAGAGTTCCATAGTTTCACTGCTCTTACCGTAAAGAATCCTCTTCTATGTTTGTGTGCAAACCTTCTTTCCTCCAGACGCAGAGGATGTCCCCTCGTCACAGTCACAGTCCTGGGGATAAATAGCTGATGGGATAGATCTCTGTACTGACCCCTGATATATTTATACATATTAATTAGATCTCCCCTCAGTCGTCTTTTTTCTAAAGTTAATAACCCTAATTTTGATAATCTTTCAGGGTACTGTAGTTGCCCCATTCCAGTTATTACTTTAGTTGCCCTCCTCTGAACCCTCTCCAGCTCTGCTATGTCTGCCTTGTTTACAGGAGCCCAGAACTGTACACAGTACTCCATGTGTGGTCTGACTAGCGATTTGTAAAGTGGTAGGACTATGTTCATATCACGGGAATCTATGCCCCTTCTGATGCAACCTATTATCTTGTTGGCCTTGGCAGCAGCTGCCTGACACTGGTTTTTGCTGCTTAGTTTGCTGTTTATTAAAATTCCTAGATCCTTTTCCATGTCAGTGTTACCGAGTGTTTTACCATTTAGTATGTACGGGTGACTTGCATTTTTCCTTCACATGTGCATAACTTTACATTTATCAGTGTTAAACCTCATCTGCCACTTATCTGCCCAAGCCTCCAATCTATCCAGATCCCTCTGTAGTAGTATACTGTCCTCATCAGTGTAAATTACTTTACACAGTTTAGTGTCATCTGCGAAAATTGATACTTTACTATGCAAGCCTTCTACAAGATCATTAATAAATATATTGAAGAGAATAGGGCCCAATACTGACCCCTGAGGTACTCCACTAGTGACAGTGACCCAATCTGAGTGTGTACCGTTAATAACCACCCTCTGTTTTCTATCACTCAGCCAGTTACTTACCCACATACAGATGTTTTCTCCCAGTCCGAGCATTCTCATTTTATATACTAACCTTTTATGTGGTACAGTGTCAAATGCTTTGGAGAAGTCCAGATATACGACATCCATTGATTCGCCGCTGTCAAGTCTAGAACTTACCTCCTCATAGAAACTGATTAAATTAGTCTGACATGACCGATCCCTCACGAAGCCATGCTGATATGGCGTTATTTGCTTATTTCCGTTGAGATGCTCTAATATAGCATCTCTCAGAAAACCTTCAAACAGTTTACCCACAACAGATGTTAAACTTACCGGCCTATAGTTTCCAGGCTCTGTTTTTGGCCCCTTTTTGAATATTGGCACCACATATGCCACGCGCCAATCCTGTGGGACATTCCCTGTCAGTATAGAGTCTGCAAATATCAGAAATAAGGGTCTGGCTATGACATTACTTAATTCCTTTAGGATACGGGGGTGTATGTCATCCGGTCCTGGCGATTTGTCTATTTTAATCTTTTTAAGTCGCTGATGTACTTCTTCCTGGGTCAGACAGGACACTTTTAATGGGGAATTTATTTTTACATTCTGCATGTCATCTGACAATTTATTTTCCTCAGTGAATACATTGGAGAAAAAAATATTTAACAGCTTTGCTTTCTCCTCGTCGCTCTCTGCGACTCCCCCCTCATTACTCTTTAAAGGGCCAACACCTTCAGATTTATACTTTTTAACATTTATATAATTGAAGAACATTTTTGGGTTAGTTTTACTCTCTTTGGCAATTAATCTCTCGGTCTCTAGTTTGGCCGCTTTTATTTGTTTTTTACATGTTCTATTTTTTTCCTTATAGTTTTTCAGTGCTTCCGTGCTACCCTCCTGTTTTAGTGTTTTATATGCTTTCTTTTTGTCATTTATTGCTTTCTTTACAGTTCTATTTATCCACATTGGTTTCTTTTTGTTCCTTAACCTTTTATTACCATACGGTATGTACCTCTCACAATGAGTTTTTAGGATGTTTTTAAAGATATCCCATTTTGTGTCTGTATTTGTGAGGACTTTGTCCCAGTTAGTTTGGCCTATGGCCTCTCTTAGTTGGCTAAATTTAGCTTTTTTGAAGTTTGGTATTTTTGTTCCTCCCTGTAGAAACGCTCTTTTGAATGATAATTGGAAGGTTATTACTTTATGGTCACTATTTCCCAGGTGTCCCCCAACCTGCACGTCTGTTGTTCTGTCAGGTCTATTGGTTAATACTAAGTCCAGTATGGCCGTCCCTCTAGTCGGGTCCTGAACCAGTTGGGAGAGGTAATTGTCTTTGGTTATTGCCACGAACCTGTTTCCCTTATGAGATATACAAGTTTCAGTTTCCCAGTGTCACGAGGGTATCAAGAGCCACGTCTGACTCCGTTATACCCGGGGTCAGGAAGTCGCAGCGGGTGGCTGCACGCTCTATATCGAAAGATCACGTTGTTTCTTTGTGATTGTTTTCTGTGTTTGCCTTGCTATCCTTTTTGTCTCTCTCAGGGATCCGTAGCGTCTCCTCCTCAGCTGTTTCTTGTCTGCCACTCCCTACCTCCTTATATTCTCCCCTCACACTTCTCTAGTTGCCAGTTATAGAGCTTCCTGCCTGGACATCTATACTGACCCACTGGAGTGGTTATCCTGGTTGTCGTTCCTGAGAGCTACCCTCCGGATCCCTGTTGGGCTAATTGCTGTCTCCTGTTGTCACCCACCTGGGAATATATGTTGAGTCCGTGTTGTCTGTCCTCCCCTTGGTGTTTTCCCTTAGAGTTAGTGGTGCGGACTAGTGTTCGCATCGCCCTGTTCACTACCTAGGGCTCAGCTCAGGGAAAGCCAGGGCTTTAGGCACGTGATCGGCGTACGGGTGAGGAACCCGTCTAGGGACGTCAGGGCAGCCAGGTGCCAGCCGCCAGGTGAGTCAGGGGTCACCATCTTCCCTCTCACTTGGGCAGGGCCTTCCTCGTTCCCTCCCTCTGTGTCATGTATGTGATAGCCACGCCGACCGTGATACCCAGTCTATATCTGGGTAGTTGAAGTCCCCCATAATAACCACCTCATTATGATTTGCCGCCTCGTCTATCTCGTTTAGTAGTAGATTTTCTGTGGACTCTGGTATATTTGGTGGTTTATAGTAAACTCCTATTAGTAATTTATTGTTGTTTTTAGCTCCATGTATCTCTACCCACAGTGACTCCACATGTTCATGTCCCTCACTTATATCTTCTCGGACTGTGGGCTTTAGACAGGACTTTATATAAAGGCAGACCCCTCCCCCTCTCCGGTTTTGACGATCCTTTCTAAACAGACTGTAACCTTGTACATTAACTGCCCAGTCATAGCTATCATCCAGCCATGTCTCAGTTATTCCCACTATGTCATAGTCCTCCTCACACATCACTAATTTTTTACCCTACACCTTTCCTTCTGAATTGTTCTAGTCCCTCCTTCCATTCCTCCCCCATTCTTAATACCTTGCCCCCGGTCTCTATCTGCACTATCTTCCCCTCCTATAATGTAATTACCCTCCCCCCCAGTCCCTAGTTTAAACACTCCTCCAACCTTCTAGCCATCTTTCTCCCCAGCACAGCTGCCCCTTCCCCATTGAGGTGCAGCCCGTCCCTACGATAGAGCCTGTAGCCGATAGAAAAATCGGCCCAGTTCTCCAGGAACCCAAACCCCTCCTTCCTACACCAGTTCTTGAGCCACTTGTCAATCTCCCTAATCTCCCATTGCCTTTCTTGTGTGGCTCGTGGTACAGGCAGTATTTCGGAAAATACTACCTTTGAGGTCCTTGCCCTCAGCTTTTGACCTAAATCCCTGAAATCATTTTTAAGGACTCTCCACCTACCTCTAACTTTGTCATTGGTTCCGATATGGACCATGACCGCTGGATCATCTCCAGCCCCTCCCAGTAATCTGTCAACCCGATCCGCGATGTGTCGAACTCTAGCGCCAGGAAGACAGCACACTGTTCGGCGATCACGGTCTTTGTGACAGATTTCCCTATCTGTTCCCCTAATAATGGAGTCTCCCACTACCAGCACCTGTCTGGCCTGCCCTGCTCTCCTGGTTCCCTGCTTACTGGAGCTGACATTCCCCTGACTGGCAGAGGAAGTGTCTGGCTGCAGCAGTGCCGTCCCCGGACTGACATCCCCCTCATCTGCCAAACGTGCAAACTTGTTGGGGTGTGTCAGATCAGGGCTAGCCTCCCTGGAACTCTTCCCTCTACCCCGCTTTCTAACTGTTACCCAGCTAGCTACCTCACTTTCCTCAGCCTCCTCTCTGTCACCCTCCCCCTCATCTACCCCAAAGAGTGCTTGCTCGGTGAGAAGCAAACTCTTTTGCAAATTATCAATGCCTCTCAGTGTTGCAACTTGCCCATTTAGAGACTCGATCTGCGATTCCAAACGGGTAATTTGCTCACATCTAGAACAAAGATATACACCCTTGAACTCCTGTTCCAGGACTGCATACATCATGCAAGATGTGCACTGGACTGCGTTGTAAATTGTGCAACACATACTAAATGGGGATTACAACAGTAAAAAAGTAAAACAGTTAGGGAAGATTTTTTGTGAGTTATTTTCTTTTTTTTATGGCCTAATAGATGTACTACAATGGTAGACTTGGAAGCAACTGTTAAGCCATTAGCTGTCATATCAACACATAGGCAATGTGTGTACACATTGAAGGAAATGGGGTATCAACAGGCTGACAGAAGGAGCACCCTAATTGCTTAGATGCCATGGTCACTATTGTTTGTCCCTAGGGGTTTAAACCGATTTCCACCACTTGTGGTAAGAGCCTGGCTAATAATAATAATAAAATATTATTTTGTTACCCTACAAAACTCCCCCCCACCCAAGGTATTACCCACCATTAGTGTTGAGCAAACCCGAACTGTAAAGTTTGGGTCCATACCAAAATTAACGATTTTTGGTACCCGGACCCGAACTTTGCCGGAAAAGTTTGGGTTCGAGTTCGGTGTTTGGGCATTTAATAAAACTTGAAAACATCCGGCAGGGTATCAATAAACCTATTTATTACACATAAAATATTCACAGCAATATTCGCATAAAATATTCACATAAAAACACACAATATGTAAAACCATACACACATAAAAAAGGTGCACCTATTGAACCCTACTACAATATCACATAGGAATGTCGATGCGCAAATGTCCGTTAATCCAAATGGTGGACTCGATCCTGATATAGGTAGTCCGAATTTGGCTGCAGTATTAATGCGCAATCTTATTTAGCAGATACAATGACCGCATTGCCATGTGTGGCGTATATATAGCGTATTCAATCGCCAAGTGTGGCATATATATATGATGGAAATCGCATAAGTAATTGCCTCAATATAGCCCCATGGGGCAAAGTACTCTTGTGCTACCGTAGGCAAGTCCTTATTCAGCCAATTCGACTCACATCGGCGTCCCGTGTGGTCTGAAGGTCTCGAACACGGTGTCCCACGTGACCTAGGCTGTCGAATGTGTGTTTTTATGTAAATATTTTATGCAAATATTGCTGCGAATATTTTATGTGTAATAAATAGGTTTATTGATACCCTGCCGGATGTTTTCAGGTAATTGAGTGCCCTCCAACAATTTATTTACCTTGCATTTTCTCAATCGGATATGGGTGAATCTGTGGAGTGAGCACCGGGTCTTTGGGGAAAAGGTGGGTGAGCCGCTGAATACTAGTATATTTAATAAAACTTGTTGAAAGGCTGCAGGGCAGCCAATCAACAAGCTTTTAAGCTATGTGCCCTTAGAAGCCATCACAGCTATGCCTACTAATGGCATGGCTGTGATTGGTCGGTGCATCATGTGACCCGGCCTCTACATAACCTGGATCACTTGTAGCACCGCCCATCAGCTCTCAGTAGTGAAGAGACAGAAAGTAGGCAGATGAAGTTAGGGACAGTGTTAGTGCGATTATTTTTGTGGGTGCAATACACCATCTTTACTCCCCTGACACAGAAAGATAAACATAAATCTGGCTGTTAATTCTGTGGGTGACCTACAGCAATTTGTTTATGGATGCAATACACCATCTTTGCACCCCTGACACAGAAACATAATCATAAATCTGGCTGTTAATTCTGTGGGTGACCTACAGCGATTTTCTTTGTGAGTGCAATACACCATCTTTGCACCCCTGACACAGAAAGCTAATTAAATCATAAATCTAGCTGTTAATTCTGTGGGTGACTTACAGTGATTTTTTTGTGGGTGCAATGCAGCATTGTACTTTGTACCCCTGACACACAAATATAATAGTTAATCTGTCTGTTAGTTAGGTGCACGTCATATACCCATTTATTGCGTGAAGTACACCTGCACTGCATACGTGACAGGGACATTGATATAGTTAATCCGTCTGTTAGTTAGGTGCACTTCATATACTCATTCAGGGGTGTAGCTAGAAGTGACTGGGCCCCACAGCAAATTTTTGTATGGGCCCCCCCGCCCCCAGCCAAATTTTCGATATTGAGCTGTTGATATCATCATTAGTCTCCATGATCTAATTAAAAATATACTATTTTTACCACCACCTGTCCTTTCATTTTTTTATAAAAATCGTTTTTATTTACACCTTCCTAACGTGCCCAAGCCCAGCGCTGCCCCGCTGTTAATTATTCACTGATGTCCTCGTCTTTTTTTTTTTCTAAAAGTCTCGCGCATACGCCGATGTTACTTGCGTCCAGGCCCGCGCGGTGTCCTGGCAGCAGCCTCAAGTAATGTAATTGCGCATGCACCAGAAAGCGGAGAAAGCTGGCGCATATGTGATTACACTACTTAAGGCTGCTGCCAGGACACCGGTTGGGCCCGGACGTGAGAAACATCAGCGCATGCGCGAGACTACAGTGATTTTTTTGTGGGTGCAATGCAACATTGTACTTTGTACCCCTGACACACAAATATAATAGTTAATCTGTCTGTTAGTTAGGTGGAGTCACTGTGGGTAGAGATACATGGAGCTAATTATTAAAAGTGGTTATTAAGGGGGACTTTAACTACCCAGATATAGACTGGGAAACTGAAACTTGTATATCTCATAAAGGAAACAGGTTCTTGGCAATAACCAAAGACAATTACCTCTCCCAACTGGTTAAGGACCCGACTAGAGGGACGGCCATACTGGACTTAGTATTAACCAATAGGCCTGACAGAACAAAAGACGTGCAGGTTGGGGGACACCTGGGAAATAGTGACCATAAAGTAATAACCTTCCATTTATCATTCAAAACAGCGTTTCTACAGGAAGGAACAAAAATACCAAATTTAGCCAATTAAGAGAGGCCATAGGCCTAACTAACTGGGACCAAGTCCTAAAAAATAAAAATACAGCCACTAAATGGGATATCTTTAAAAGCATCCTAAAATCTCATTGTGAGAGGTACATACCGTATGGGAATAAAAGGTTAAGGAACAAAAAGAAACCAATGTGGATAAATAGAACTGTAAAGAAAGCAATAAATGACAAAAAGAAAGCATATAAATCACTAAAACAGGAGGGTAGCACGGGAGCACTGAAAAACTATAAGGAAAAAAATAGAACATGTAAAAAACAAATAAAAGCAGCCAAACTAGAGACCGAGAGATTATTTGCCCAAGAGAGTAAAACTAACCCTAAAATGTTCTTCAATTATATAAATGCTAAAAAGTATAAATCTGAAGGTGTCGGCCCTTTAAAGAGTAATGAGGGGGGAGTCGCAGAGAGCGACGAGGAGAAAGCAAAGCTGTTAAATATTTTTTTCTCCAATATATTCACTGAGGAAAATAAACTGTCAGATGACATGCATAATGTAAAAATAAATTCCCCATTAAAAGTGTACTGTTTGACCCAGGAAGAAGTACATCAGATACTTAAAAAGATTAAAATAGACAAATCGCCAGGATCGGATGGCATACACCCCCATATCCTAAGGGAATTAAGTAATGTCATAGCCAGACTCTAATTTCTGATATTTGCGGACTCTATACTGACAGGGAATGTCCCACAGGATTGGCGCATGGCAAATATAGTGCCAATATTCAAAAAGGGTCCAAAAACAG
This sequence comes from Bufo bufo, assembly GCF_905171765.1. Classification (NCBI taxonomy): domain Eukaryota; kingdom Metazoa; phylum Chordata; class Amphibia; order Anura; family Bufonidae; genus Bufo; species Bufo bufo. The sequence goes on from NC_053389.1 coordinate 579,255,159, forward strand.
AGCCTGGAAACTATAGGCCGGTAAGTTTAACATCTGTTGTGGGTAAACTGTTTGAAGGTTTTCTGAGAGATGCTATCTTAGAGCATCTCAACGGAAATAAGCAAATAACGCCATATCAGCATGGCTTCGTGAGGGATCGGTCATGCCAAACTAATTTAATCAGTTTCAATGAGGAGGCAAGTTCTAGACTTGACAGCGGCGAATCAATGGATGTCATATATCTGGACTTCTCCAAAGCATTTGACACTGTACCACATAATAGGTTAGTATATAAAATGAGAATGCTCAGACTGGGAGAAAACGTCTGTATGTGGGTAACTGGCTGAGTGATAGAAAACAGAGGGTGGTTATTAACGGTACACACTCAGATTGGGTCACTGTCACTAGTGGGGTACCTCAGGGGTAAGTATTGGGCCCTATTCTCCTCAATATATTTATTAATGATCTTGTAGAAGGCTTGCATAGTAAAGTATTAATTTTCGCAGATGACACTAAACTGTGTAAAGTAATTAACACTGAAGAGGACAGTATACTACTACAGAGGGATCTGGATAGATTGGAGGCTTGGGCAGATAAGTGGCAGATGAGGTTTAACACTGACAAATGTAAAGTTATGCACATGGGAAGGAATAATGCAAGTCACCCGTACATACTAAAATGGTAAAACACTCGGTAACACTGACATGGAAAAGGATCTAGGAATTTTAATAAACAGCAAACTAAGCTGCAAAAACTGTGTCAGGCGGCTGCTGCCAAGGCCAATGAGATAATGGGTTGCATCAAAAGGGGCATAGATGCCCGTGATGAGAACATATTCCTACTACTTTACAAATCGCTAGTCAGACCACACATGGAGTACTGTGTACAGTTCTGGGCTCCTGTAAACCAGGCAGACATAGCAGAGCTGGAGAGGGTCCAGAGGAGGGCAACTAAAGTAATAACTGCAATGGGGCAACTACAGTACCCCGAAAGATTATCAGACCCTCTCCAGGGGAGATCTAATTACTATGTATAAATATATCAGGGGTCAGTACAGAGATCTATCCCATCAGCTATTTATCCCCAGGACTGAAAGAAGGTTTGTACACAAACATAGAAGAGGATTCTTTACGGTAAGAGCAGTGAGACTATGGAACTCTCTACCTGAGGAGGTGGTGATGGTGAGTACAATAAAGGAATTCAAGAGGGGTCTGGATGTATTTCTGGAGCGTAATAATATTACAGGCTATAACTACTAGAGAGGGGTCGTTGATCCAGGGAGTTTTTCTGATTGCCTGATTGGAGTCCCATGGAAGCGTTCAGCTGTCCACCTCCCAAACACTGGAGAGAAAGTACCCCTTACCCACCACGATCCCTGGCCCTGAATGCCAGCATTTTAAAATTCCTGGCCTTTGAAATGCTGTCATTCCGTCTGGTGGAGACGGAGACTTTTAAAAAACTTATGGCGGTGGCTGTCCCACAGTATGTGGTTCCCAGACGCCACTACTTTTCCAGGCGAGTCATCCCTGCCCTGCACAACCAAGTGGTGGGCAAAATTAGGTATGCACTGCGCAAGGCCATCTGTGGCAAGGTTCCATATAACCACCGATACGTGGACCAGTAAGCACAGGCAGGGACATTATGTCTCCCTAACTGCACACTGGGTAAATGCAGTGGCGGCTGGGCCTGAGGCGGATAGCAGTTTGGCGCATGTCCTTCCACCACCGATGATTGCAGAGCGTTTCTCTTTGCCTCCTGTGGCCTCCTCCTCCTACTCCGATTCCTACTCTACCGCCTCCTCATCTGGTCTGCCTAACACCTTCACCACCAACTTCAGCACAGCCAGGGGAAATGACAGCAGGCTGTTTTTGAACAGGAGCTGTGGACAGGCATGGAACAACAGACCTATGAGTGGTTGGTGCCACTTAGTCTCAAGCCCGGCCTGGTGGTGTGCGATAATGGGCAAATCTCGTAGCAGCTTAGGGCCTAGCCGGTTTGACGCACATCCCTTGCCTGGCGCATGTGCTGAATTTGGTGGTGCAGAGGTTCCTGAAAAATTACCCCGATGTGTCAGAACTGCTGCACAAAGTGCGGGCCGTCTGTGCGCACTTTCGGCATTCTCATCCTGCTGCTGCTCGCCTGTCTGTGCTGCAGCGTAACTTTGGCCTTCCCGCTCACCGCCTTATATGCAACGTGCCCACAAGGTGGAACTCCACCTTGCACATGCTGGAGAGACTGTGCGAGCAGCAGCAGGCGATAGTGGAGTTTCAGCTGCAGCATGCACGAGTGAGTCGCTCTGTGGAACAGAACCACTTCACCACCAACGAGTGGGCCTCCATGCGGGACGTGTGTGCCACGTTGCGCTGTTTCAAATACTCCAACAACATGGCCAGTGCCGATGATGCAGTCCTCAGCGTTACTATCCCACTTCTATGTCTCTATAAAAAAACGCTTCGGGCGATGATGGAAGAGGATGTGGCACAGGAGGAAGAGGAGGAGGAAGAGGGATCATTTCCACAATTATCAGGCCAGTCATTCACAAGTGGCTTGGAGGGTGGGTTCCTGCACCAACAGAGGCCAGGTACAAAATTGTCCAGCCACGGCACAGTTCTGGAGGATAAGGAGGAGGAGGACGATGAGGAACCGTGTTCACAGCAGGGTGGCACCCAAAGCAGCTCATGGCCATTACTGGAGTGTGGCTGTGGGAATACAGAGGACAGAGATGATACACCTTCCACAGAGGACAGCTTGTCGTTGCCTCTGGGCAGTCTGGCACACATGAGGGACTACATGCTGTAGTGCCTGCGCAACAACCACCGAGTTGCCCGCATTCTAACCAGTGCTGATTACTGGGTGGCCACCCTACTGGATCCCCGCTATAAGGACAATGTGCCGTCCTTAATTGCGTCACTGGAGCGTGATTGGAAGATGCGCGAGTACAAGCGCATGCTGGTAGACACGCTGCTGGTGGCATTCCCTCCTGACACCGGGGTCTCAGTGGAAGCACAAGGCGAAGGCAGAGGAGGAGAAAGAAGTCACCAACGCAGCTGGGGCACCGTCAGCACCTAAGAAGGGAGGGTTAGCATGGCCGAAATGTGGAAAAGCTTTGTCAGCACGTCACAACAACCAGCACCACCAGCTGATATGGAACGTCTTAGCAGGAGGCAGCATTTCAGCAACAAGGTGGAACAGTACGTGTGCACACGCCTACAGGTACTGACTGATGGGTCTGCCCCATTCAACTTTTGGGTCTCCAAATTGGGCACATGACCTGAGCATGCCCATTACGCCTTGGAGGTGCTTGCCTGCCCTGCGGCCAGTCTATGTCATCACAGACAAGCGCAGCCGCCTGTCCACAGCCAATGTGGACAAGCTCACGTTCATTAAAATGAACCAGGCATGGATCCCACTGGACTTGTCCGTACCTTGTGCAGAATAGACAAGTATACCGGCCGCACCCAGCCATTGTTAGACTCCAGCGCACTTTTTTATATTTCCCAATGTTTTGGGGTCTTCCCAAATTTATAAATAAATAAATAAATAAAAAATAAAAAAACTACATAAAAAGTGTTGGCTACCTCCTCCTCCTCCACCCCCGCTTCAACCTACACCGCCACGTCCACCGTCTCCTCAACCTCCTACTCCACTTTGACTTCCGCCTCCTAGTTCAAGATCCTTATTTTTAACTTTTTTTTAAATTCTATGTTATTTTAATTAATTTTCCTATCCACATTTGTTTGCAGGACAATTGTCCTGCTCTTACCCCTATTTTGCTTCCTTTTGCAGCCCTCTAGCCCTTTCTATGACTTTTTTAGAGCCATTTTAGTGCCCCAAAGTTCGGGTCCCCATTGACTTCAATGGGGTTCGGGGTCAGGTTCGGGTCCCGATCTTTGCATCAAAGGTCAGCCGAACCCGGCGATCCCAAACTTCCAGGTGTTTGCTCAACCCTACCCATCATGCATCCAAATCTCTCCAGTCACAGACACTGCCACTTGTCTGCCTTATCCACTTTTACACTTTCATTCCTGAGTTTAAAAAAAGCCCTTAATGTACCTGGCAATTCAGCAATACAATTGCATAGGCTGCAGTGGCCATTCAGATGATCAGACTAGCTAGCAGAATCAAATCGTCATCCAGTCACATGAATCAGCTGGGAGCACCTAACTACTGACAGGACATCACCCTACATTGAATTTGGTCCCAGTACCAGTTACCAGGATCAGAAAACTTAAAAATGGATATTTCTTGGAATTCTTTACTAAAAGTAATTACAAAAATTATACTGTATTCAGGGTTTATGTTTGACGGCACTTTTGTTAACAGTGGTACCAAACATATGTCCACCACTGTAAGGGGTGCAACTACTGTACAGAGCACGCTCATGGTGTGCTGCTTTTTTGAGTCTCCTTTCCCTTCCATTTGTGGCAGACTGAGAAGTTGAGTAGTGGGGAGGCTGTGCCAGTGGGCTGCAGGGAGTGGTACCAGAGAGGCAGTGCACTGCTCTGCACAGAAGCGCGGAGGGCAGGCAGCATCACAGTGTGAGTAGATGGTGTGCACAGGTGTCCGTCTCACTCCCACTTGTTGTGGTTGATGGGCCACAGCACTCTGGTTAGAGGATAGTCTTCTCTGCCTGCGCTGTACTGCAATATGTGCATTTGCTGGGGTGTAGATAACGGGCATGCTGGTGCCATATAGGAAGAGAGGAACATTGGCTAAAGGGCACCTACTTCCTCAGACAAGTGGAAGCAATCATTGAGTTGGTGTTGTTCTATGCATTATTCAGCCTTTGAGGAGAGGTAGCATTGATCAACCCCATCAGTCCTCTTATATACATTTATCAAGATTTTGGTAAAAGAAAAATTTGAATGAAGTTCCGAACAGATTAATGCAAGTTAAGAAATCTAGACTAAGCCATGCTTAAACTAATAACAACATGGGCATTTCCACATGACATTACTAAACTAGTTATTTATATACTCTTCCTTAAACCATTGCTAATCCTTTAATGTCTCTGGCTTTGTTTAATGCAATGAGAGCACTAAGCCTACACCTCTTCTAAAAAACAATGCTTCCAGTAATTAGTTAAAATAGAGCTTTTAATTGGGAATTGAAGTGTAAATTCTCAAAATACACAGAAAGGAAGACTTTTCAATACTTTTTCCAGTAACCTACATTCACTTTAATAACCCAATGGATGTGATCTAATTTTCCCCAAATGTGTGACAGCTTGAGAGATCCAAAGCGTAATTGTAATTTTAAATGATTATTCCTGGTCCGCTCTCCTTTGTTTGTTTCGGAGGGCAGACGGGGGTGCACCACTGCTAAACACTACTGTGACTTATCACCCAAAGGGACTGTCACATTGCCCCTACACAATGAATATATTTAATGGATGCCAGAGAAGGATGCCATCACGTAGCATCAGTTACCCATAGGCTATGTTTTAATTGGACTTTGAGGAATGGAATAATATGGTCTATTTTATGTGGCATACTAATGTACAATGGCGAGACGGAAGACTAATAGACACACTTATAGTCTCTTTCTGTCTAATGATTGGGTCTATAAGAGGGGGGGTCTATATGATATATATATGTTAATGTATATTATTGTGTGCAGATTTATATGTTTTCTCACCAGGTACATACTCGGCAACAGTTTTGCACAACCCAGCTGTCAACTGATTCTGAAAGGTTGGTAAGGAGTGCTATCTTAAAGGGAATCTGTCACCGCAATTTTGGACTATTATCTACAGCAATACATGAGTAGTACTGCAGATAGAGTCCAGATCACAATTTTTTATTTTCCTATTACCCTCAGTTCCCACACTGTCAGCTCTCAAAGCTGCATTGAAATACACAGTCCAGACTGCTGTGCTGTTCTAACATAATGGAGAGGACTTATTAAAATAATCATTTATGAAGGTTATAGCTTTGCAATGTATGTATTTACCTTTATTGTTACCATCAACTGTTCTGGGTTGTGGTCACATGATCATTTCCTTTGACCATGAGGTGTCCATTGGCTTGTCAAAGTAGCAACAGGTGCAGATAGGGGAGTGTCTGAGTAACTAGCTGGGTGGGAGGAGCTATAAACTAGCTGGATGTTGTTAGCAGCAGTGATAGAGGAGTGTCTATGTAACTAGCTGGGTGGGAGGAGCTATAAACTATTAGGGTGTTAGCGGCAGTTATAGGGGAGTGTTTATGTAACTAGCTGGGTGGGAGGAGCTATAAACTAGCTGGATGTTGTTAGGAGCAGTGATAGGGGAGTGTCTATATAACTAGCTGGTGAGAGGAGCTATAAACTAGCTGGATGTTGTTAGGAGCAGTGATAGAGGAGTGTTTATGTAACTAGCTGGGTGGGAGGAGCTATAAACTAGCTGGATGTTGTTAGGAGCAGTGATAGAGGAGTGTCTATGTAACTAGCTGGGTGGGAGGAGCTATAAACTAGCTGGATGTTGTTAGGGGCGGTGCTAAAGTTGTGGCAGAGAAAGGAGAAGTGCATCATGGGTTTGGTGGGATACATCAACAGGAAATGGTAACTACAGGATGGAAACAAACCTGAGTGATTGGTTTACATGATAAAAACAGGTCAGGAGAGTTCACATTGAGAAAAAAAAGCATGAAAAAGATGTGCAAGCAAGTACTTGAGTGTATCTAAAACTATAGTAATCCTGGGGAAACCCCCTTAATGTATATTGTGTTATGAATTTAAAAAAATTAAGACATGTATGCCTACACTTGTTATACATAAGGCCCATTCTCACTTTATCAAATTCAATACTAGTTCTCCTTTTGTTGTGTGTTGTTCTTAGAAATCTGAAGAGCCACTTCCTGTGTCTTCAAAGTAACAACTGTGTTCCAAACGTGTCAATTTCTGTTCTGAAATAAATGGTAATCTGAAAAGTTGAATATTTAAAGGTTATACATGCATTATTTAGTTCTCAATTCTAAAAAATCATGTATGCATATCATTTAGAAAAGCATACGTGTCCACCTCTTTGGATACAATCAATCAAAATGTGTAAAACACATGCAGCATTGTGATTTTGTACCGAATCTAGCCCTTATTTCTGGAGCTCTCTGCTAAATGGACTCTTTCATCTCAGACAAGCTCTATTAAAGGGTTTCTGTCACCCCATTAAACCGTTTTTTTTTTTTTTTCTTTACTAATAATCCCTATAGTGCGATCTCATGATACATAAGCAAATTAATCATTTTGGTTTAGTAGAATTTGCTAAAAATCGATTTTTAAAATATGCTAATTACCTTGCTACCAGCAAGTAGGGCGGCTACTTGCTGGTAGCAGCCGCATCCTCCGATGGTAATGACGCCCCCTCGGCATGCTGATTGACAGCGCCAGGGAAGGGAATCGTTCTCTGCTGGCGCTGTTAGAATTTGAAATCTCGCGCCTGCGCCGTACCTGTCTTCAATCGGCGCAGGCGCACTGAGAGGCGGCCGCTCGCTCGACCGCTCCATCCTCAATGCGCCTGCGTCGATGACGTCATCAAGTACACCCGGAAGAGAAGACGCCGGCATCGCTGGAAGGAGGCGGAGAGTCTGGTGACGTCGCTGGATGCTCGAATCAGGTAAGTATGTACATAATAAGCATGCTGCCACAAAAACCACCAACGAAATGGGAATAAATAATTTTATAAAAATGACAGTTATTAACACTATACCACCAACGATTATTAATAATAAATCTCTTCCGGGTGTACTTGATGACGTCATCGACGCAGGCGCATTGAGGATGGAGCGGTCGAGAGAGCGGCCGCCTCTCAGTGCGCCTGCGCCGATTGAAGACAGGTACGGCGCAGGCGCGAGATTTCAAATTCTAACAGCGCCAGCAGAGAACGATTCCCTTCCCTGGCCCTGTCAATCAGCATGCCGAGGGGGCGTCATTACCATCGGAGGATGCGGCTGCTACCAGCAAGTAGCCGCCCTACTTGCTGGTAGCAAGGTAATTAGCATATTTTAAAAATCGATTTTTAGCAAATTCTACTGAACCAAAATGATTAATTTGCTTATGTATCATGAGATCCCACTATAGGGATTATTAGTAAAGAAAAAAAAAAAACGGTTTAATGGGGTGACAGAAACCCTTTAACTACTAGTACATGAATAGTACTGCTGATGCTTAGCTCAGGTGAGTCATTTTTATCTTTATACTCACCCCTGTTTCACTGTGCACCTGCAAACCTGCCATATGGCTGCTATGCGGATGCACAGTTAGGAGAATGAGGGTGAGTATAGAGATAAAATTACTGACCTGAGCTCAGCATCAGCTGCATTGTTCATATATTATTCTCTTTTCTTTTCAATTGACTTAAAGAATTATTCTGGTTATAAAGGGGTATTCTGGTTATTATACGTTATCCCCTATCCACCCACTGCAATATAAGAACGGGGGTCCCAAGTCTCCCATTAGAATTCAAAGGTGGTGTAGCATTACCACGTCATCCACTTTATATAGAGCTGAGCTCTGCCAGTTCCATAGATAATGAACGTGTAAGGGATAACTTGATATTACTCCAATGACCCTTTAAGGTTTAATACCTTAGTCACACATACCAGATAGACAGCAAGTAAGCTGCTGCTGTGGGGTCTAGAGAAAGGTGAAGAGTCAATTCAGGTCGCAACAAGTAGTCTAACACTCTCCAAAGACCCTTTTATTTTAGCAAAAATAGTGGTTATGGAGACCATCAATGAAGAAACACATGCAAAATTGTGATTGTGTACTGAATGTACCCTTTATTATAAGAGGGATAAATATGCATTTTCTCTGGATGTTGAGGCAAGCATACAAATGAAGAGTTAATATTTTGAGTCTTACCATTGTGATCACTCATATCCATGCATGTTCCTTTCTTCCATAGGTCAAATAAGAATGAATAGAACATTTCCAATTTTTTAATCACATATTAACAACCTATGTGAATATTATATGTACGAATGTTTTTTTTATTTAAAAAACAGGTTGAAGGTTTTCTGGATGCATTTTTTTAGGTCACCCTTGTATTCTATTTACTTTGCTGGCTCTTTAACTTCCTCTTTGTTTGGACATTTAGCACAGCAGATAGTCTTGTTTAACTCTCTCAGACCATCGCTGTAACCAGAGAAAGTCTCCCATGTAGTGACTTAATTACAGCATCACACTTTATATTAATTAATGCAAGGCCCTTCTATGAACATCTTTATCCAAGTATATAAAGACTGCAAGAAAACTGGCATATACTGTTATCTTAATTCTACACCTACTCCTATGATGATTACTAGGGATGAGTGAATCGACTTTGAATGAAACATCGGAAGTCAATTCGCATAAAACCTCATTCTAAGGCTACTTTCACACCTGCGTTCGGGTGTCCGCTCGTGAGCTCCGTTTGAAGGGACTCACAAGCGTCCCCGAACGCATCTGTCCAGCCCTAATGCATTCTGAGTGGACGCGGATCCGCTCAGAATGCATCAGTCTGGCGGCGTTCAGCCTCCGCTCCGCTCAGTCTGGCCGTGCGGAGGCAAGCGGATCCGTCCAGACTTACAATGTAAGTCAATGGGGACGGATCCGTTTGAAGATGACACCATATGGCTCAATCTTCAAACGGATCCGTCCCCCATTGACTTTCAATGTAAAGTCTGGACGGATCCGTTCAGGCTACTTTCAGACTTAGAATTTTTTTCAAACTATAATGCAGACGGATCCGTTCTGAACGCTAGTGTGAAAGTAGCTTAATACTGTACGGAGCAGGAGCTCCGTACAGTATTAGAATGTATTGGCTTCGATGAGTCAAAGTTATTGCTTCGCAAAGTCTCGCGAGACTTCACGCAATAACTTCATTAATTAATTTGTACTGTAAAAAAACAGTTCAGTTCCAAGCAACGGGTTCAGTTCCAAGCAATAACTTCAGCTCATCGGCGTCAATACATTCTAATACTGTACGGAGCTCCTGCTCCGTACAGCATTAGAACTAAGTTTTATGCAAATCGACTTTGGATGTTTCATCCGAAGTTGATTCGCTCATCCCTAGTGATTACCCTTCAGATAAAATCTTCCCATAACAGCAGTAGTAAACTGACACTGTATTACCTATCAATATAGGAGTTTTGTCTCTCAGTATTGCCTACTGCAGAAAGACAAAAAAAAATATTTCATTTTCAGTAGTATATCAGTCCTGAAATGAAAAAGAAAAGCAGCCAAAATGTTTTAAAAATAAATAGTTTTCTATGAATATTGAGTTTAAAAAATTAGCCCAATCTCATGAAAGTATCTCTTCTGTACATGTAGGCAAGTGGATCATTAAAATTTGTTAACTTCTTAAAAGTCATTGAAGATTTTTTTTTTAAAAAGGAAGAAAAAAGTAAAAACAGCAGTGAAATGGATGCAACATTTTCTTAGAGTATTACTTGCAGTATTTCTATGTTGTTCAGTTTTAAAATAATAATCTTTCTTGTGAGAAAGTTTGTTGACACAGCAAACCAGTTTGCAAGAAATATAGACCAATAGCACCGATTGTGTGACCTCCAAAGAATGTTATCATAGTAGCAATAAGCTTGGAAACGTTCATTTTTCTAGTATAGTTAGACAAACCATTGAACGATACATTGTGAGATTGTAAATTGTAATTACATAAGCTGAAGTAAACTGTTTGAAGGAAAAAGTAATTAAGCTGAAGTGAGATTTCAGTTTAGTAGTAATTTAATAAATATATTAAAGCAAATCTCTGGGCATGAATTCAATTCTGGCTTAACTGCTGGCAATTAACACCGGTATTAAAGTTACTTTTTCCCCATGTCACACTTAGGGAACGTTTACATACATCATTTGTCCAGCACTTAATTTTCCAGAGCTGAACACAACTGATGACAAAAATGTGGACTTTATGAACCTATCTGGCTATGGATGACTTCTCTATCCAGCTCAGAGATGCGTCCAAGCATCACAACTGACCACTGAACACAAAGGTGACCCATCAGAAATGTTTTCAGGGAATAAAAAGGACTGAAAGCTGTAAATATGTATACATACCATTTTAGGAGTAAAGAATGCTGAGGAATTGCTGAGTTTTTTTGTGAGGTCTTCAAACTAGAAAGCTTCTTCTGCTTGGTTCTATGCCTGACATGGTTATGGGAGGGTAGTCACAGTTTTAGCTTGATATCTTGCATTTTGTTCATCAAAGACAATAATTATAATTTTGTATTTACAAAAGCTCTGCATTCTACACCCCAATTTTCTTTTTTCTTTTTTTTTTTTTAAATAAAAAAAAACCTTTGAGTATATCTACTAACTCTTCACTGAATGTGTTACAACACTAGGGTGCTCTGCTTGACGTTTAGAAATATTTTCTTATTAGGATTTACATGATATAAAGCAAGACTGGCCAGTTAAGGTAGGTCCATAATTACTGTACTGACAATGGTACAATATGGAATAATGAATGTAATCAAGGTAAGATCCGTCCATGCAGAAAGCAACTCATGCATTTTATGATATTATGTGCATCAGGGTAGACTACTCAAATAAATCCTGCAGTGTTTTATCTGGAGAAGAAACATGCAAACTATGCTTTCTTCTATTTTGTTTTTGTTCTACCGTGGTCTACATAAGATGATGAGAAGATCAGCTTTGACTAAAGGAAGAATAACAGTGACTAAAGTTCACCATCCAGTTAATTCTAGCTTATAATGTTCATTCTTTACCAAGAAGTGGGGCAGGGGGAATGTGGAATCACCAGCCATTTGTTTAACCTCACTGTTACTGGACAAGCCCATGGTAAGATAAAATAACATTGGGCATCGCTGAGCAACATATTTGTCTCTCTCCACGGCAGTGAACAGGTTAACCAACCAGAAGTATATTTAAGTTATAAATAAGCAGAAAAAAATCTTTCTGTCAACGAGTTTCAATTTAAGTCTCCTGCTAAGCAAACAGCTTCCAGAGATAGCTTCTTGTGGCCAAAGCAGCATGGACACAGACTAGTGACTCACAAAGATCAAAGGACACTGTGTAGCTCTTAGATTAACCTGTTTATGACAGAGGGTCCCTTGGCGGGTTCCAAAGCCCCTTATGAAATGAAGATTCCTGCAAAGTAGCTCTAGAGTACACAAGTAGACTGCTATTATCTTCATTCACCAAGACTGTATATGTTAAACTGAATACAACCTATTGGAAACATTCAGTGGGGTGGATGCTCCATACAAGTTTGGAAAAATAATACTGTTGAATCTGGTACCTATTGACAATAAGATATTATAGATGAAACTGTAGAGCATGTTAGTAAAGCAACAGTGATTGTGTTGTATCTTAAGATACAGTACTTATATCAATGGCAATTTCCTGGCCGTGACATCAAAGATGATTATTTGCCAAAATAGGAGATGAGTTGACAATCCAATTCACAAATAAAGTGGTTGGACGGACAACTGTTAAAATGCAAAACCCTTGAAGCCTTCCCCTGTAAAAAGGAGTTCATGGCTAAAGCATGTTAAAGAATAATTTAAAAGATAAGATCATCTTAATAATACACTTGTTTAGAATAAAAATAAGAATAAGAGGGAAGATAGAGTGTAATTTAGAAAAATAGCTTAGTGTGCACTACTCTAGTTATAATGAACAAGAGGATAGCAGAAACTGGTTTGACACACCCATCAGCTAAGTAATCGGAGTAGAATTAAATATACCAACCCAACACAATAGATCACATTTTCAACAGATTTATACAGTCCTGATCAAAAGTTTAAGACCACTTGAAAAATGGCAAAAAATCATATTTAGCAACGCTGGATCTTAACAAGGTTCCAAGTAGAGCTTCAACTTGCAACAAGAAGAAATGGGAGTGAGACAAAACATTTTTTGAGCATTTAATTTAATTAAAACAACGAATAAACTGAAAACAGGCTGTTTTTCAGCTGATCAAAAGTTTAGAACCACACCTCCAAAAAAAAACGAAACTCCCCCAAAACAGAAATCCAACTTCCAAACATGAACTCAGTAATAAGTAGCTCCGCCGTTATTGTTTATCACTTCCAAAATTAGTTTCGGCAGGCTTGATGCAAGTGTTTCCATGAGGTGACTGGGAACATTTCTCCAATTGGTGAAGACGGCCGCACGAAGGCCATCTACTGTCTGGAACTGTTGTCCATTTTTGTAAACTTCCCTTGCCATCCATCCCCAAAGGTTCTCAATTGGATTTACATCAGGGGAACACGCAGGATGGGCCAAAAGAGTGATGTTATTCTCCTGGAAGAAGTCCTTTGTCCTGCGGGCATTGTGTACTGTAGAGTTGTCCTGTTGAAAAACCCAGTCGTTACCACACAGACGAGGGCCCTCAGTCATGAGGAAAGCTCTCTGCAACATCTGGACATAGCCAGCGGCCGTTTGACGCCCCTGCACTTCCTGAAGCTCCATTGTTCCACTGAAGGAAAAAGCACCCCAGACCATTATGGTGACCCCTCCACTGTGGCGCGTAGAAAACATCTCAGGTGGGATCTGCTTGCCATGCCAGTAACGTTGGAAACCATCAGGACCATCAAGGTTACATTTTTTCTCATCAGAGAATAAAACTTTCTTCCACCTTTGAATGTCCCATGTTTGGTGCTCTCTTGCAAAGTCCAAACGAGCAGTTCTGTGGCGTTCAAGGAGACGAGGTCTTTAAAGACATTTTTTGTTTTTGAAGCTCTTCAGTCTCAGATGCCGTCTGATGGTTATGGGGCTGCAGTCTGCACCAGTAAGGGCCTTAATTTGGGTTGAGGATCGTCCAGTGTCTTGACGGACAGCCAATTGGATCCTCCGGCTCACTGCTGATGAAATTTTTTTGGGTCTTCCACTTGACTTTTTTGTTCCATAACCCTCAGGATCATTTAAGAAATTTCCAATGACTGTCTTACTGCGTCCCACCTCAGCAGCGATGACGCAATGTGAGAGACCCTGCTTATGCAGTTCAACAACCCGACCACGTTCAAAAAGGGAGAGTTTTTTTGCCTTTGCTATTAGAGATGTCCCAAACTTTTCGGTGGCAAACAGTTCCCGGCGAACATCGCTTGTTCGCGTTCGCCGCGGCAGGTGAACATATGCGATGTTTGGTCCACCCCCTATACGTCATCATTGAAAAATTTTTGACCCTGTACCTCACAGTCAGCAGACACATTCCAGCCAATCAGCATACCCTCCCTCCCAGACCCTCCCACCTCCTATCAAACAGAAAGGACAGCATCCATCTTAGATTCATTCTGAAGCTGCAGTGTTAGTTAGAGCAGGGAGAGTGCTGCTGCTGCTGAATTAATAGGGAAATCGTTAGCTAGGCCAGTGTTCTGTGTCCACTCCAGTCCTCAAATACTCATCTGCTGTAAGGACAGCGTCCTGACAGCACCCCAAAAAGCCCTTTTTAGGGCTGGTACATCAGTCTGCTTTTTTAATTTTTTTTATATATATACACTCACCTAAAGAATTATTAGGAACACCTGTTCTATTTCTCATTAATGCAATTATCTAGTCAACCAATCACATGGCAGTTGCTTCAATGCATTTAGGGGAGTGGTCCTGGTCAAGACAATCTCCTGAACTCCAAACTGAATGTCAGAATGGGAAAGAAAGGTGATTTAAGTAATTTTGAGCGTGGCATGGTTGTTGGTGCCAGACGAGCCGGTCTGAGTATTTCACAATCTGCTCAGTTACTGGGATTTTCACACACAACCATTTCTAGGGTTTACAAAGAATGGTGTGAAAAGGGAAAAACATCCAGTATGCGGCAGTCTTGTGGGCAAAAATGCCTTGTAGGTGCTAGAGGTCAGAGGAGAATGGGCCGACTGATTCAAGCTGATAGAAGAGCAACGTTGACTGAAATAACCGAGGTATGCCGAGGTATGCAGCAAAGCATTTGTGAAGCCACAACACTCACAACCTTGAGGCCGATGGGCTACAACAGCAGAAGACCCCACCGGGTACCACTCATCTCCACTACAAATAGGAAAAAGAGGCTACAATTTGCACGAGCTCACCAAAATTGGACTGTTGAAGACTGGAAAAATGTTGCCTGGTCTGATGAGTCTCGATTTCTGTTGAGACATTCAAATGGTAGAGTCCGAATTTGGCGTAAACAGAATGAGAACATGTATCTATCCTCTGATGGCTACTTCCAGCAGGATAATGCACCATGTCACAAAGCTCGAATCATTTCAAATTGGTTTCTTGAAAATGACAATGAGTTCACTGTACTAAAATGGCCCCCACAGACACCAGATCTCAACCCAATAGAGCATCTTTGGGATGTGGTGGAACGGGAGCTTCGTGCCCTGGATGTGCATCCCTCAAATCTCTATGAACTGCAAGATGCTATCCTATCAATATGGGCCAACATTTCTAAAGAATGCTATCAGCACCTTGTTGAATCAATGCCACGTAGAATTAAGGCAGTTCTGAAGGCAAAAGGGGGTCTAACACCGTATTAGTATGGTGTTCCTAATAATTCTTTAGGTGAGTGTATATATATATATATATATTGCAGTTGCCTGCCCGTGTGTGAGAGGCCACAGGCCCACAGACTGTACTGTGTGCACACCACTCATATCGGGTGGCACAGTACCTTGCAGATAAAAAAGTCATTTAATTTTTTCTCTGTAATATAATTGCAGTTGCCTGCCAGTGTGTGTCAGGCCCACTGACTGTACTGTGCCCACTGCCAGTGCCCACCACTCATATCGGGTGGCACAGTACCTTGCAGATACAAAAGTCATTTAATTTTTTCTCTGTAATATAATTGCAGTTGCCTGCCAGTGTGTGTCAGGCCCACTGACTGTACTGTGCCCACTGCCAGTGCCCACCACTCATATCGGGTGGCACAGTACCTTGCAGATAAAAAAGTAATTTTATTTTTTCTCTGTAATATAATTGCAGTTGCCTGCCAGTGAGTGTCAGGCCCACAGACTGTACTGTGCCCACTGCCTACCACTCATATCGGGTGGCACAGTACCTTGCAGATAAAAAAAGTCATTGAATTTTTTCTCTGTAATATAATTGCAGTTGCCTGCCAGTGAGTGTCAGGCCCACAGACTGTACTGTGCCCACTGCCCACCACTTATATCGGGTGGCACAGTACCTTGCAGATAAAAAAGTCATTGAATTTTTTCTCTGTAATATAATTGCAGTTGCCTGCTAGTGTGTGTCAGGCCCACTGACTGTACTGTGCCCACTGCCAGTGTCCACCACTCATATCGGGTGGCACAGTACCTTGCAGATAAAAAAGTTGCTTAATTTTTTCTCTGTAATATAATTGCAGTTGCCTGCCAGTGTGTGTCAGGCCCACTGACTGTACTGTGCCCACTGCCAGTGCCCACCACTCATATCGGGTGGCACAGTTCCTTGCAGATAAAAAAGTCATTAAATTTTTTCTTTGTAATATAATTGCAGTTGCCTGCCAGTGAGTGTAAGGCCCACAGTCTGTACTGTGCCCACTGCCCACCACTCATATCGGGTGGCACAGTACCTTGCAGATAAAAAAGTCATTTAATTTTTTCTCTGTAATATAATTGCAGTTGCCTGCCAGTGTGTGTCAGGCCCACTGACTGTACTGTGCCCACTGCCAGTGCCCACCACTCATATCGGGTGGCACAGTACCTTGCAGATAAAAAAGTAATTACATTTTTTCTCTGTAATATAATTGCAGTTGCCTGCCAGTGTGTGTCAGGCCCACTGACTGTACTGTGCCCACTGCCAGTGCCCACCACTCATATCGGGTGGCAAAGTACCTTGCAGATAAAAAAGTCATGATTTTTTTTTCTCTGTAATATAATTGCAGTTGCCTGCCAGTGAGTGTCAGGCCCACAGACTGTACTGTGCCCACTGCCCACCACTCATATCGGGTGGCACAGTACCTTGCACGCATAGTACCACTAATCTAAAAAAAAATGACAGGCAGAGGCAGGCCACCCCGCAGGGGCCGTCGTGGTCGTGGTGCTGTGATTTCCTTTGGCCCTAGAATAATGCCCAGTGTTCAGAGGCCACGTACCCTGAACTCGAAAAGTTCTGAGGACATAGTTTACTGGCTTACACAGGACACCCAATCTTCTACAGCTTCCGCTCGGAACCTTGACGCACCATCCTCCTCCAGCTCAGGTTCGGGCACCTCTCAAGTTACCACTCGCCCACCCGCCGCCACCACCAACACTAGCACCACAGTCGCTTCACTTGATCTGTCAGAGGAGTTATTTACACATCAGTTGGAAGAAATTATTGATGCACAAACATTGCCAGAGGATGTAGATAACAGGGATATGTCTCAGTCAGGCAGCATTACACACATGGACGTACGGTGTGATGATGATGATGATGTTGTACCCGTTGCTGCTTCCTTTGCTGAGTTGTCAGATACAAGTGAAGCGGTTGATGATGACGATGTGTCAGTAGGATGTCACGTGGGTGCCCGCTCGAAGAGAAGAAGAGGGGGAAAGTTCAGATGGGGAGACAGAGAGGAGGAGGAGACGAGTTGGAAGCAGGGAGAGGTCATCGCGAGGAGCTAGTGGCACAGTCAGACAGCATGTATCGGCACCCGGGGTCAGCCAGACAGCACGCCAATCAATGCATGCTGTTGCCACCACCAGAATGCCGTCATTGCAAAGCTCAGCAGTGTGGCATTTTTTTTAAGTGTCTGCCTCTGATAACAGCGACACCATTTGCAACCTGTGCCAAAAGAAACTGAGTCGTGGGAAGTCCAACACCCACCTAGGTACAACTGCTTTGCGAAGGCACATGATCTCACATCACAAACGCCTATGGGATCAACACATGATGAGTACAAGCAGCACACAAACTCAAAGCCACCATTCTCCTCCTGGTCCAGCATCTTCAGCCACGTCAACCACTGCTGTCCTCCTTGCCCCCTCTCAACCACCCACCACTCCGCCTCTCACCTTCAGCTGTTAGTTCTCATCTGCCCACAGTCAGGTGTCTGTCAAGGAAATGTTTGAGCGTAAGAAGCCAATGTCACAGAGTCACCCCCTTGCCCGGTGTCTGACAGCTAGCTTGTCGGAACTCTTAGCCCGCCAGCTTTTACCATACAAGCTGGTGGAGTCTGAGGCCTTCAAAAAATTTGTAGCTATTGGGACACCGCAGTGGAAGGTACCCGGCCGAATTTTTTTTTCACAAAAGGCAATCCCCAACCTGTACTCTATTGTGGAAAAGGAAGTCATGGCATGTCTGGCACACAGTGTTGGGGCAAGGGTCCATCTGACTACTGATACCTGGTCTGCAAAGCACGGTCAGGGCAGGTATATCACGTACACTGCGCATTGGGTAAACCTTCTGACAGCTGCCAAGCATGGAATGCGTGGCTCTGCAGAGGAGTTGGTGACACCGCCACGACTTGCAGGCAGGCCTGCTGCCACCTCCTCTACTCCTCCTACTCCATCCTCTTCGCTAACCTCCTCGGCTGAGTCCTCTTCTTCTGCTGCGTCTTGCTCCACATCAACTGCACCCCCCCCCCCAGCTCCCCAGGGGCTATTCCACATCGCGGATAGGACAGTGTCACGCCGTCTTGGGGTTGACTTGCCTGAAAGCAGAGAGTCACACCGGACCAGCACTCCTGTCCGCCCTGAACGCACAGGTGGATCAGTGGCTGACCCCGCACCAACTGGAGATCGGCAAAGTGGTGTGTGACAACAGAAGCAATTTGTTGGCGGCATTGAATTTGGGCAAGTTGACACATGTGCCGTGCATGGCACATGTGTTGAATCTGATCGTACAACGCTTTGTGCATAAGTACCCAGGCTTACAGGACGTCCTCAAGCAGGCCAGGAAGATGTGTGGCCATTTCAGGCGTTCCTACACGGCCATGGCGCACTTTTCCGATATTCAGCGGCGAAACAACATGCCAGTGAGGCGCTTGATTTGCGACAGCCCGACACATTGGAATTCAACACTCCTAATGTTTGACCACCTGCTCCAACAAGAAAAAGCCGTCAACGAGTATTTGTATGACCGGGGTGCTAGGACAGCATCTGCAGAGCTGGGTATTTTTTTGCCACGTTACTGGACGCTCATGCGCAATGCCTGTAGGCTCATGCGTCCTTTTGAGGAGGTGACAAACCTAGTCAGTCGCACCGAAGGCACCATCAGCGACATCATCCCATTTGTTTTCTTCCTGGAGCGTGCCCTGCGAAGAGTGCTGGATCAGGCCGTAGTTGAGCGTGAAGAGGAAGAGTTGTGGTCACCATCACCACCAGAAACAGCCTTATCATCATCGCTTGCTGGACCTGCGGCAACGCTGGAAGAGGAGTCTGAGGAAGAGGAGTCAGAGGAGGAATGTGGCTTTGAGGAGGAGGAAGACCAACCACAGCAGGCATGCCAGGGTGCTCGTTGTCACCTATCTGGTACCCGTGGTGTTGTATGTGCCTGAGGGGAAGAACAGACCTTCAATGAGATCAGTGAGCATGAGGAACGGGACATGAGTAGCTCGGCATCCAACTTTGTGCAAATGGGGTCTTTCATGCTGTCATGCCTGTTGAGGGACCCTCGTATAAAAAGGCTGAAGGAGAACAACCTGTACTGGGTGGCCACGCTACTAGACCCCCGGTATAAGCAGAAAGTGGCTGAAATGTTACCGAATTACCGGAAGTCGGAAAGGATGCAGCAGTTCCAAAACAAGTTAAAAAGTATGCTTTACACAGCATATAAGGGTGATGTCACAGCACAATGGGAATCTAACAGGGGAAGAAGTGAAAGTAATCCTCCTCCTACCATGACCACGCTGGCAAGGACAGGAGGCTTTACAGATGTGTTGTTGATGGAGGACATGCGGAGCTTTTTAAGTCCTACGCATCGCCACAGCCCTTCGGGGTCCACCCTCAGAGAACGACTCGACCGACAGGTAGCAGACTACCTCGCCTTAACTGCAGATATCGACACTCTGAGGAGCGATGAACCCCTTGACTACTGGGTGTGCAGGCTTGACCTGTGGCCTGAGCTATCCCAATTTGCGATAGAACCTCTGGCCTGCCCCTCTTCAAGTGTCCTGTCTGAAAGGACCTTCAGCGCAGCAGGAGGTATTGTCACTGAGAAGAGAAGTCGCCTAGGTCAAAAAAGTCTAGATTACCTCACCTTTATTAAGATGAATGAGGCATGGATCCAGATGGGACTGACAGTGGGGGATGCATTTGACAAAGATAGGCCTGATGAGATGCCTTGGGCTAAAAATGGTCCACACGCTGCTGTATTTAATCTCTGCATGCCGGATGACTTGCGTGACTTCTTCGCCACCAACTAGGGTTCAAGCCTCAATGTTTTAGTGCACTTTCTGCCTGGAAAACATAAATTTTTCCGGCCGCTGCTACAGCAGCGGCTGCAACAATACCAAATTTTTCAGCCATGTGTACATGCCTAATTTTTCTGGCCTCTGGTGCTGCACTGTGGCTGCAAAAAAAATAAATAAAAAAAGGCACATACACGTGTCAATTCACCTTCGTGATCGTTACCTTGTTGTGGTGAAGGGGCTTGCGTATCACAATGAAGCGATCATCTCTATGAGTTTGTTGGCAATGTTGCCACACCCCAGGCGATAAGGTCGTTGCTTCATTGTGAACAGACCAAAAGCAATCGGCTGGATAATTTTGCATAGAAAAAACATTAATTTTCTTTGTGATCATCTAAGGTGATCATTAAAGCCTACTAGGCCAACAATGGGCCCACACTGCAGAATCATTGTTTTCTGGGTCACTTAACTGTCACTGAACTACCTCAGCACGACCATAGGCTTTGAAAAACCGCAATCTCCCAAACATGTGCACGAGCACAGTCATCACTACACCAAGATTGACGCATAGAGGAATAAAATTTATGTCATTAGTGTGTCAACTATTGACGACTCTTTGTGGTTGTCTAAAATCTTTTCGATACAGGGATTAAACTGATAAGAATAGTACTACTTAACACACCACTCATATACGGTTCCTAAAATCTGTTCCATACACCAGCCCCTGATAGTGGACAAAGCAGAGATGAAACTGGTATGAATAGATTTTTTTAATAAAAAAAAAAAAGGAGGACAACCTCTGCGGAGCTGGGTATTTTTTGGCCGCGTTACTGAATGCTCATGCACAAGGGCTGTAGGCTCATGCGTCCTTTTGCGGAGGTGACAAACCTGGTCAGTCAAACCCAAGGCAACATCATCGACCTCATCCCATATGCGTTTTTTCTGGAGCGTGCCCTGCGAAGAGTGCTGGATCAGGCCATAGATGAGCATGAAGAGGAAGAGTTGTGGTCACCATCACCACCAGAAGCAGCCTTGTCGTCGTCGATTGCTGTACCTGCGGCAATGCAGAGAGAGGAGTCTGAAGAAGAGGAGTCAGAGGAGGAAGGTGGCTTTGAGGAGGTGGAAGACCAACCACAGCAGGCGTCCCAGGGGGCTTGTTGTCACTTTTCGGGGACCCTTGGTGTTGTACGTGGCTGGGTGGAGGAAGAGACCTTCAATGACGTCAGTGAGGACAAGGAACGGGACATGGCTAGCTTGGTATCCAACCTTGTGCAAATGGGGAGTTTGCGGTTGTGCAAATAGATTGTTTGCGGTTGTTTGCGGTGCGTTAAACGGGGAGTTTGGTCTGTCAGAGTTTGGTCTGTCACTGTGAAGCGGGCGTAACCCTTACACTACCTGATCGATACAACATCATATCTGATCGTATACACACACTGGATGTGAAGCACGTTATTCCAAACAATTTTGGAATGTTAGGTGATTTATGCCCTTTATGGATTAAAACCCGACTCATTTTCCATAGGAGTTTTGCCATGGATCCCCCTCCAGCATGCCACAGTCCAGGTGTTAGTCCCCTTGAAACAACTTTTCCATCTATTGTGGCCAGAAAGAGTCCCTGTGGGTTTTAAAATTCGCCTCCCTATTGAAGTCTATTGCGGTTCGCCCGGTTCGCCCGTTCGCGAACATTTGCGGAAATTCGCATTCGTCAGGAAAATTTTATGTTTGCGACACCTCTATTTGCCATCACAACGTGTGACTACCTGACAGAAAATGACAATGAATCCACATCTTTGCACAGATTTGGCCTTTTAAATGCATGTGGTCCTAAAATTTTGATCAGATGAAAAACAGCCTGTTTCAGTTTATTTGTTGTTTTCATTAAATTGAATGGTCAAAAAATGTTTTGTCTCACTCCCATTTCTTCTTGTTGCATGTTGAAGCTCTACTTGGAACCTTGTTAAGATCCAGCCATGCTAAATATGATTTTGTGCCATTTTTCAAGTGGTCTTAAACTTTTGATCAGGACTGTATGTTATTAGTCACTATGTTGGATTTGTTTCTTTTTACTAAGAATTATATAAAAGAGGTGATGTGCACTAAGGCCAGATACCTGTTGGGTGAGCATTCGTTTGGCTGATAGCTATTTCATCTGAGCCAACAATAGACATGTACTCAGTTCAGCCATGTGTGCTTGTGTTCTGCATGAGGAGAGGGGAGCAGGGGCGTACATAGAAATCATGGGGCCCCATAGCAAAACTCATTATTGCCCCCCACCCTAGTGTTGCCAGAGGTGCAGAGTCTGGATGGACACAGGGTTGCCCTTTTGACCAGTTCACTCTCAGACAGAAGCACTGTGCTGTCTGAGTGTGAGCTGCAGGGAGAAAGTGACTGTTCCTCCCCTGCAGCTGACATAAAGTTGATTTTACCTTAATTTTTGAAATCCTGGGGGCGTGTCCTGACCAAATTGAGGCGTGGCTTAGCAGAGCCAGGGGCGGGGTTTACAGTTTGTCTTTTTAGCCCCCCTTCCCCCACTCCTGTGTTGTTATATATATATAAATTTATATATATATTTTTACAGTTGCAAGAAAAAGTATCTGAATCCTTTGGAATTATATGGATTTCTGCACTAATTGGTCATAAAATGTGATCTGATCTTCATCTAAGTCACAACAATAGACAATCACAGTCTGCTTAAACTAATAACACACAAAGAATTAAATGTTACCATGTTTTTATTGAACACACCATGTAAACATTCACAGTGCAGGTGGAAAATGTGTGTGAACCCTTGGATTTAATAACCGGTTGAACCTTCTTTGGCAGCAATAACTTCAACCAAACGTTTAAAGTAGTTGCAGATCAGACGTGCACAATGGTCAGAAGTAATTCTTGACCATTCCTCTTTACAGAACTGTTTCAGTTCAGCAATATTCTTGGGATGTCTGGTGTGAATCGCTTTCTTCAGGTCATGCCACAGCATCTCAATCGGGTTGAGGTCAGGACTCTAAATGGGCCACTCCAGAAGGCGTATTTTCTTCTGTTTAAGCCATTCTGTTTTTGATTTACTTCTATGCTTTAGGTCATTGTCCTGTTGCAACACCCATCTTCTGTTGAGCTTCAACTGGTGGACAGATGGCCTTAAGTTCTCCTGCAAAATGTCTTGATAAACTTGGGAATTCATTTTTCCTTCGATGATAGCAATCCATCCAGGCCCTGACGTAGCAAAGCAGCCCCAAACCATGATGCCCCACCACCATACTTCACAGTTGGGATGAGGTTTTGATGTTGGTATGCTGTGCCTTTTTTTCTCCACACATAGTGTTGTGTGTTTCTTTCAAACAACTCAACTTTGGTATCATTTGTCCACAGAATATTTTCCCAGTACTGCTGTAGAACATCCAGGTGCTCTTGTACAAACTGTAAACGTGCAGCAATGTTTTTTTTGGACAGCAGTGGCTTCCTCTGTGGTATCCTCCCATAAAATCCATTATTGTTTAGTGTTTTACGTATTGTAAATTCGCTAACAGGGATCTTAGCATATGCCAGAGACTTTTGTAAGTCTTTAGCTGACACTCTAGGATTCTTCTTCACCTCATTGAGCAGTCTGCGCTGTGCTCTTGCAGTCATCTTTACAGGACGGCCACTCCTAGGGAGAGTAGCAGCAGTGCTGAATTTTCTCCATTTATAGACAAATTGTCTTTCCATGGACTGATGAACACCAAGGCTTTTGGAGATACTTTTATAACCCTTTCCAGCTTTATGCAGGTCAGCAATTCTTAATCGTAGGTCTTCTGAGAGCTCTTTTGTGCGAGGCATCATTCACATCAGGCAATGCTTCTTGTGAAAAGCAAACCCAGAACTGGTGTGCGTTTTTTATAGGGCAGGGCAGCTATAACCAACACCTCCAATCTCATCTCATTGATTGGACTCCAGTTGGCTGACACCTCACTCCAATTAGCTCTTGGAGATGTCATTAGTCTAGGGGTTCACATACTTTTTCCACCTGCACTGTTAATGTTTACATGGTGTGTTCAATAAAAACATGTTAACATTTAATTCTTTGTGTGTTATTAGTTTAAGCAGACTGTAATTGTCTATTGTTGTGACTTAGATGAAGATCAGATCACATTTTATGACCAATTTGTGCAGAAATCCATATCATTCCAAAGGGTTCACATACTTTTTCTTGCAACTGTATATACTACCAATACAGAGGGGGGCAGCATCATGTATAATACAGATATATGCTGCTGATGATTTTATAAAGGACAATGTGTACCCCAAGCAGCCCCCACCTGCTTGCTGCTGATGCTTAGTGTGTCCCAGGCAGGGATGGAGGTTGCTTAAGGCACACTGTCCTAAATATAATAAGCATCAGCAGCAAGCACAGTTCATAGTCACCTACAAGAACTCTTCTTGCTCCTGCCCCAGCCAGTCATTCCAAGCAGCACACATATTCAGACCCCCCAACCCTCATGCCTGGTTCCATTTCCCAGTCATCTCCAACCCCCCCCCCCCCCCTCCCAAAGTAATTAGCAGTTTTCCTTTTCTAAGTAAGAGTACAGTTACAGAAAACCTACTCTGTGGCTGTGCTGTGCGTCTGGGTTGTTATACTTCAGGAAGCCAGTGTGTTACCTGCAGCAGAAGCCCTTACTCCAGAGTCCCGCCCACTCAGATCTGTGTCTGTCTGCTTTGCTAGGCCAATCAGCAGTAGGCTATTAGCACTGCTAAATACTGATTGGCTAGTCCTGCGCCCAGTAGACAGAAAGAGGCAAGACAGCTCTCTTGTTACTTCAGGAGCCAGCAGTGGGACAAAAAGTATGTAAGGTGGAGGTGGTCCTGAGGACAGGGGAAGCAGCGAAGAAGTCGGGAAGAACAGGGGAAGAAGTCAAGGGTCTTTGCCGGTCAGAAGTGCCGGACAACTGGTGGGGCCCATTAAAAAATTTGCTGTGGGGCCCGTTCAAAAATTTCCTGTGGGGCCCAGTCAATTCTAATTACACCAGTGAAGCTTAATGATCTGGGTTGGGGTTGGAAAAAAAGTGACTGAGGGCTGGGGCAGTCTTAATGTGTGGGCGGCCTGGCAGTGGCACAGGTCTGGACTGGCTGTGGGATGACTGTTTGGCTGGCGACACTGGCGAGGGGGGCAGCACAAGTCACTCTCAACTTCTTCCACGCTGGGTGCGCGCCTGCTGCCTGCCAGCGAAACACTGGGCCAATCAGCAGCAGCATCTTTGCACACTCCTAA
Source organism: Bufo bufo (assembly GCF_905171765.1). Lineage (NCBI taxonomy): Eukaryota > Metazoa > Chordata > Amphibia > Anura > Bufonidae > Bufo > Bufo bufo. The sequence goes on from NC_053389.1 coordinate 579,280,619, forward strand.
TGCTGATTGGCCCATTGTGTGAAGCTGCGCAGGTGCACAAGCCGAGAGAGCGCGCAGCCAGGCTGGGTACTAGGGAGCGCGCAGAGCCAGTGAAAACTCGGGAAGGGGAGGAGCCGGGCCGGGTGTTATCGGCGGCGCTAGGAGCCGGACCGCCTCTGCCCCATACTGAGCCTGCAGTGAGCGCAGTTGCAGGGGGCGGGGCCTTCCGTGCGCTCCGGGCCCCCCCTGAACTCTCTGCCTGAGGAGGTGGTGATGGTGATTTCACTAAAAGAGTTCAAGAGGGGCCTGGATGTATTTCTGGAGTGTAATAATATTACAGGCTATAGCTACTAGAGAGGGGTCGTTGATCCAGGGAGTTATTCTGATTGCCTTATTGGAGTCGGGAAGGAATTTTTTCCCCCTTAAGTGGGGAAAATTGGCTTGCACCTCAGTGTTTTTTTACCTTCCTCTGGATCAACTTGCAGGATAACAGGCCGAACTGGATGGACAAGTGTCTTTTTTCAGCCTTATATACTATGTTACTATGTAAAGGTTGCCACACACATTAGATTAAAATGGTTGTTCCAAGTTTTGAAATGATCCCTTATCCTGTGGATAACTAACTATTTGGTGAGAGTCTGACAGCTGGAACCCCCATTGATCCCAAGAACAGTGTTCCCTTTCACTCATTGTGATGGAGCGGCAGGTCTGCCACTGAAACGGCAGGTAAGAGCCTAGAAACAACATGCACTTACCTGCCGCGGCCACAATGACAACCGGATCCCCATGCAGACAGAAAGAATGGCGGCCCCATGCAGAGCTGCTCACCGACTTGTGATTCCCCCTCCTGGGAACCCTGACACCCCCTTCCGGTGGTTATGCGACTCACAGGGGAAAATGTCTAGCAAACATGCTGGAAGACAGACACCACATGCTAGACTTGTAACGACAACTTGACATACAACAGATACCTGCACATAACCCACACCAAACATAGATACAAGGGAAGGTAAAGACATAGGGAACATAGGTAGACATCAAGGTGACATTGATTTCTAGCTAGGAGGCCCTCGCATTGGACAGATGGTATATCCAGGATAGGAGCAGCACTCCAGCTTTCACAAAGGCTGAAGGGCAACTGACCTCACAACACCAGGATATAAAGAGCCAAGAGGCCACACCCAAGACACACCTAAATCCACACCAGCCAGATAATTAACCCCTACAGCACCAGACAGGGAAGGATCCAGGGGAAAGGAGGAGCCACCTACATGCTGCAACAACACGTTGCCGCAGGCAACAGCATGCACAACAACCGTGATAGGTAACTGTCCAAACATTATATATGTGCATTTATCCTGTGAAGTAAGAGATGTGCACAATTCACTGAGGGCTTATGGACATAGACAGCATTTGGGTGGGGGGGATTTTCTGTCACTTTATAACAGAGTTGTACTTAAACCTGCACCTCTCTCCAAGGTGAGCCTCAAACGTGCAGTACATGTACCGTATGTTTTCACCCTGTGGTGCGCTCTGTTCTATCCTAGTAGCCAAAGCTGTTTAAGTCCTTATTCTATGAAAACTAGAACGATTGTGTACACCACAAGGACATTTTCCAGCATTTTCCAATTTATGAAGGTTGGTTGCTTTTTCAACCCAGACATAAACAAATTCTTGTCCATCTACCGAATTAAGTTGTCCTGTTGGGCCATTAAAATCCTTGATGAGATAATAACAGGCAAGCCCTTTAAATCCAACAGTACAAGTGGTGAATAATGAAAGAATACCCAGGAAAAAATATTTCAGCAGCAGCAAAAGCTCTAACTCTTCATTTTGACATATATTGCTGTAGATACATTTTGTTTCTAACGACTTATGATGCACTGTGTTACCCTCATGCAAATATTTTCTGTAACATAATGAAATAATGTTTCTGTCTTTCCTCTGACCTTGAATTATCATTACTGGTACTGCTGTAGTATTACTTTAACTGGCTACCTGTTACAAACTTAGACAATATTGGAAACATGGAATACATTAGTTATTTTCATAGTGTCCTAAATAATTTCTGGCAAAACAATAATGCCAAGCATAGAGAGCTGGGTGTCCCTTGCCTGAGATTTACTATGTGCATGCTGACCAAGCTGCAGTGCATATATATCGATATTGTGGATTTTTTTGTATAGCAAATTTTGTGTCTTTAAGAACTTTCAGAAAAAAACTATGTCTATTAACCACATTGCAGGGCATGAACTTGATAGTTTGTTGCTTCCTGTGCATCTTGATGTCTTTGATGGAAATCTTTCCAAGGGAACATTCAGACCATTGTTAGAAGTTACCTAAGCCCACTTAGAACCCTGCTGTCCCATCTGGACATTATTGTACATTCACAGTGATAATGTGTGTTGTACATCATTTGATATGATCACAACATATGGTGCGTCAGCATTAAAGAGCCTCCTCTCATGTGCAGCATATGGGATGTGATCATGTCTGTAGAACAGCATTAGTAGTGTGACTTAATAGGAAGTATCATTTTCCTGTGATTGACACTGATCAACTGATTTCGATCTCCCTGATTTTTTTTAAAGCACTTTTTACAATTTGTATGCAGTTTTAGGAATAACTGGCTATTCAGTATTTTTCTGGTCAGATGTAGAAGTTAATGCCAGGGTCCCTGTATTTTGTCTTTGAAAAAGAAATACGCAGTATGTCTTATAAAGCATGGTGTTTTCTATTGTGAAGCATGAACTAGATTCAGACCACTATAGAAAAACTGTAATGTACTCTCACATGTTGTAGAATATTTCATATTTTATGACATCATATGATGAGATATATTTCTGATTTGTGATGTTTTTTCTATTTTGCAAATTGGTGATATTATACCAGTAATTCACCTAAATTCAATGAGCTGGGATTCAAAAGATTTCTTATATACTTGTCTAAGAGTGGACTGGGAACTTAAATTGTCCCTAGGAAAAAATTTTAAGTGGCCCTATTTTGTAGTGGGGCCCAAATTGACAGAAGGTAGGGTCAACACAAGTAAGCGGGGCCATCAATATCATATTGCAGCACATTATATCACCCCAGCAGATCCAAATACCACAGTGCATCACAAATTACTGGCCTAGCAACACAAAATACCTCCCTAATAACCACCCCTCCATTGTGGCCAGCACTAGCTGCCATATTCTGTCCTACTACTCCTGTTACCTTAGGATGAAGCTACATTTGAATTCAGCAGTTAGGAGGGAAGTGTCATATCATTACTTACCATGGCTGGCGGGCGGGAACTTTCCCTGTATGGTCTATGGCCAGTCTGCCCCTGTACTTGTCCTTGCTTTATTCCAGTGTTTGAAAAGGCACACAACCATATTATAGATCAATGTGGTTCATGTACATAATACAATATACGTATGTGGATGTGGATTTGTGGTGTCTACTGAACAGATTTGACTTGGGGCTACTTCTAAGGATGTTATTTAAGTGCACCTCTGGTCTTTACCCTTTAACCTCTATATAAGGATGTGGACTTCACTGCAGGGGCACCACTTCTTGGAGTAGACTCTAGTTGACAGCTCACCTATGGGGGTCAAGAGACACTGGTGCAGAACTCTGGGGATCGGGCAAAATCTAAGTCAGGGACGATCTGAGGTCAGGGCAGGTAGAGTTCATGCAATCCATAGCCAGTCTGAGTATCAAGGTAGGCAGCTCTGGGTCAGTAGAGACATCAGGAAGATGTCAGGCTAGGCAGAAAAGGATCCAATCTGGAATCAGAATAGCTATGCCTGATTGGAAAAACTTAAAACGCTCTTTATTGAAATATATAGCCTGATTTACTAAGAAATTGAGTAATATTCTCTGTAAGTCTAAGAAAGATGGGCTGATTGATGTCAACAAGTAAAATTTTTCGTTACCCAGCTGTTCACAACATGCCACGTTCTACAACTTACCAAAAATTCACAAGGCCTTAAAAGGACATCCAAATGTCGCTGACATTAACAGTTTACCACAGAACACCAGTTGTTATCTAGTGTGGTAATGTGAACAGTGCTGGAAGGCGTGTATGTCCCACTCAGGTACCTCAGATGGGTGAGACAACTAAAATCCAGAGAGTTGCAGTAGTTTGCTGAGACAGTTTTGTTTATTAATTCTGGGCTGGATTTTAATTGGACTGGCAGGTAGGCTTGGCAATGGGATCTGCCAATCCACATCCTTCCGGCACGGGTATTCCCTTCTACATTGGGTAATCGCAGGTGAGGCCTGCTGTGATCAGGCCGGCATAAAAGTGTCTCCCAGTATGTCAGTCTGGGGGAAGTGTGTGTGATCCTGTGTGTGACAAAGAGAAAGTGGACTGGAGGATAACATGGCTGGGTGCGGCCGGTATACTTGTCTATTCTGCACAAGGTACGGACAAGTCCTGTGGGATCCATTCCTGGTTCATTTTAATGAACGTGAGCTTGTCCACATTGGCTGTGGACAGGCGGCTGCGCTTGTCTGTGATCACCCCCCCTGCCGCGCTGAACACACGTTCGGACAATACACTGGCCGCAGGGCAGGCCTGCACCTCCAAGACGTAAAGGCCAAGCTCAGGCCATGTGCCAAATTTGGAGACCCAGAAGTTAAATGTGGCAGACCCATCAGTCAGTACGTGTAGGCGTGTGCACACGTACTGTTCCACCATATTGATGAAATGCTGCCTTCTACTAAGACGTTCCGTATCAGCTGGTGGTGCTGGTTGTTGTGGCGTGCTGACAAAGCTTTTCCACATTTCGGCCATGCTAACCCTGCCTTCTGAGGTGCTGGCGGTGCCCCAGCTGCGTTGGTGACTTCTTCCTCCTCCTCTGCCTTTGCCTTGTGCTTCCACTGAGACCCCGGTGTCAGGTGGGAATGACATCAGCAGCGTGTCTACCAGCGTGCGCTTGTACCCGTGCATCTTCCGATTCCGCTCAAGTGACAGAATTAAGGATGGCACATTGTCCTTGTAGTGGCCACCCAGTAATCATCACTGGTTAGAATGCGGCCAACTCGGCGGTCGTTGCGCAGGCACTGCAGCATGTAGCCACTCATGTGTGCCAGGCTGCCCAGAGGCAATGACAAGCTGTCCTCTGTGGGTGGTGTATCGTCTGTGTCCTCTGTATCCCCCCAGCCAAGCTCCAGTGATGCCCATGAGCTGCTTTGGGTGCCACCCTGCTGTGAACACAGTTCCTCCTCATTATCATCCTCCTCCACCTCATCCTCCAGAACTGTGCCGTGGCTGGACAATTTTGTACCTGGCCTCTATTGTTGCAGGAACCCACACTCCGAGACACTTGTGAATGACTGGCCTGATAACTGGAAATGATCCCTCTTCCTCCTCCTCTTCATCCTGTGCCACATCCTTTTCCATCAGCGCCTAAGGCTTTTTTTCATGGAGACACAGAAGTGGGATAGTAATGCTGAGGACTGCGTCATCGGCACTGGCCATGTTGGTGGAGTACTCGAAACAGCGCAACACGGCACACACGCATGAAGGCCTACTCGTTGGTGGTGAAGCGGTGCTATTCCGCAGATCGACTCTGCAGCTGAAACTCCACTATCGCCTGCTGCTGCTCGCACAGTCTCTCCAGCATGTGCAAGGTGGAGTTCCACCTTGTGGGCACGTTGCATATGAGGCGCACTTTCTGCAGCAGCTCTGACATTTGGGGTAATTTTTCAGGAACCTCTGCACCACCAAATTCAGCACTTGCGCCAGGTAAGGGATATGCATCAAACCGGCTAAGCCCAGAGCTGCTACGAGATTTTGTCTATTTTCGCACACCACCAGGCCGGGCTTGAGGCTCAGTGGCACCAACCACTCATCGGTCTGTTGTTCCATGCCCGTACACAGCTCGTGTGCGGTGTGTTTTTTTCCCCCCAAACAGATGAGTTTCAAAACAGCCTGCTGTCATTTCCCCTGGCTGTGCTGAAGTTGGTGGTGAAGGTGTTACGCTCACCAGATGAGGAGGCGGTAGAGGAGGAAGCGGAGTAGGAGGAGTTGGCAACAGGAGGCAAAGAGAAATGTCCTGCAATCCTCGGTAGCGGAAGGACATGCGCCAAACTCCTAGAGCCTACACGTATGGGGAACAATATCCTGGGTGACCCTCTGGAGGGAATGCCAGAAGATGAAGTCTGATAAGGACCCCAGTATCCTCAGTGCCTCCAACCTTGAAGACAAAGAAAAGGAGGAATTGGTATTGCCGGTATGTGATACCATATCTGAGAGGGGTGAGAAAAATATTAAAGAGAATGGAGACTCCAAGAAGACAAAGGCTGAAGAAGCTAAGGTCGATGTGTTGGAGTGGGAGAAATCCTCAGCTGCTGCAGAGCCCAAAGAAGAGGCTGAAGGAGAGTCTGCCGAAGTGTAAAAAGCCACTGAAGAGGCAGAGGTCTCTGAAACTGCCGCCAAACCTGAGAAAACCACTGCTGAAGAGAAGGAAGAATGTGGAAATAGAACTTATGGTCGTTCCAGAGCACCAGAGCTAGCAAATCGAGAAGCATAAATGCTGGAAAAACTAGAAAAAAAGAAGTGAGCCAGAGGAGTTTAAAAGGAGCAAGCGGCGACAAGCATGCTCTAGTGGAAGAGCTGCAGCAGTCCAGCAAAGGACCTGGGCATATTCAAGAGCAAAAGAGAGTAAGAGAGCGAGATCAGAGAGTGCGAGAGCGTATCATCGTAGCTCGTGGAAGAGTAAAGCGAGAGTGTCTGGACATTAGATGGAGAGACTGGAGTCTCTTCCAAAATATCCATTAGGCAGAACGTCCGTTTTGGTGATAAACCAAGCTCTGCTGACATGGGTGTGGAAAAAAAAAAGGGAAAGATGTGTGGCGGATGCCCTCTCACAAACATCCGGGTATTACAAGTATTCACCTCCACAGGTGCATAGGTGTGAACAGAGGGGGGGGGGGGATATGTGGTAATGTGAACAGTGCTGGAAGGCGTGTATGTCCCACTCTGGTACCTCAGACGGGTGAGACAACTAAAATCCAGAGAGTTGCAATAGTTGCAGTAGTAGTTGCAGTTTTGTTTATTAATTCTGGGCTGGATTTTAATTTGATTGGCGGGTAGGCTTGGAAGTGAGATCTGCCAATCCACACTCTTCCGGCACTGGTATTCCCTTGTACCTGAGGTGATCGCAGGTGAGGCCTGCTGAAATCAGGCTGGCATAAAGTGCCTCCCAGTATGTCAGTCTGGGAGAAGTATGTGTGATCCTGGAGTAGAGGCTACAAGGCTAGACGATAGCCTGAACTTTGGGTGACGCGGTGACGCCTGTGAAACAAGGATCACGAGGCCAGAGTCGGGAAGACTACTGGACCACAATCCCCCTAAAGGTATTGAAGTGTTACAGCCTGGAGGTTGCTGGACTGTATGGCTGAGGAAATACGCATTTGTGTTCCACGTGTGAACAGCGCTCTCTAGGTGAGTCAGGGATACGTATATGTGTTTAGTTAGAGCCTAGCCGGGCAAGGGTTTGTTATTTTGTGTGGATGTCAGACATGATAAGTTGAAGCTGTGACTTTGTAACCTGTGCTTTGCTGAAGTGTCTTAAAATAAAGCAAGAGTTTGGACATTATAACCATCTCTGCGAAGATATTTGTGAGTGTGACCATTCCCCCCCCCCCCCCCCCCCTTGTCTTCAGAGACAAAATGGATATTCTCAAATACTTGGAGGGCATTCATGTTTAACTTGGCAACCTGTTGTTAAAATGTGGACATTGAAGCCTTGTAAAGTTTTATTCCCCATAGTCAGGGCTGTTTAAGGGAATGTGCAGTACTCTAGAGTAAGGGGTATCTGCAACTGGTTTGTTATATAGTGTAATGTTATATCATGTATTGTTATGTTATCTATTATACCCAGCATAACTGTGTATTGATGGCACAACCAGAGTTAATACTCCTGGTTCAGCCCTTTGCAGGAAATTGGGTGGGGGTCCAAGATCCATCCACAGCTCAGTTATTAAGTCTTAGGGGAAACTTCAGTGAGAGAGGATGCTGTGCCTTATGGTCCATTTTCTAAGGTATAGAAAGCTCCAGAGGCTGATTTCTGTGTGAATTACTGCAAGATTAAGAGAAAGAGAAGAGAATATGAGAACTTGGAATCTGTATGGCCAAGCAAAGGAGTTAGCAAGGTAACCTGCTACTACAGCCATTCTAACTTTACTGTTGTGAAGCAGGAAACCAATAACACACCCTTCACACTTGGACATGTCCTGGTCAGACATGCCTTCAAGACCCTGGACACTACAGCTATTATTACCAAGGTACTCTTACTAGCCATAGAATCTACTGAAAGAGACTTAAGCAAGATATAGCGAGAAGAGGGCTATAACTTCCATCGTTGCCTAAATCCATACATTGTTAGCTGGGAGATAATTGCACTGTGTACAGTTGGAACTGGATGTACTACAACTCCCATTTTGCACTTGAGCAAAGAGAGACATTTATTCTTCTACTTTTAGCCTGGTTTTCTGACTCCTACACCATACGCTGGCCATTGCACTCTACGTGCCCTGCCTTGCACCCATACAGACAACTAACATAATGGGCACCCCAGACAGGGGTGCCGGACAGGCACTACCATCAGACAGGATCCCCAGAACCAGGGTGTGCCCTCCTTTAACTGCACGGCAATCGGGAGCAACAGTGTAAGGAAAGCCACCGTGATTGACTGTAACAGCCAGAGACACTACCACTTCCATCCTCTGCCTCGGCTCCTCCTAGGTCACTGCAAGTGACTGTGGTTAGTCACTGCGCACCTACCTCTGCCAAAATGTTCCTGGACTGATTGAAAAGTTTTTGGAGAATTGATGGAATTCTGGACCTCTTCAATCACGAGTTTCATTGATGATTTGTCAATCTTGTGATCCGGTAGCAAAGGTTCATTGAGTTTGTTGGGGCCCTAAATTGTAATGATCTGGGGTTAGCCTTTACATCTGAGATCCAGGAGACTGGCATTACATTCCTGGACCTGACCATTATATTAGACTGGAATGGAGAGGTGACAACTAGCATCTATCACCAACAACCTCCTGAGATAAGATAGCTGGCATCCCAGGGTACTTCATGCAGGCATTACCAAAGGTCAGTATCTTAGTTTCTGTAGAAACTGCTCCACTATTTTCAGTATCAAGGTGGTAGCAATGGACATACAGGCCAGATTTCATGGCAGAGGTTATCCCTATCCAATATTAAAGGTGACACATAAGCATTACTCAGAGTCAAAAAGAGAACAGCTACTTGTTCCCAAGCAAAAGAGTCCCACTGAAGAGATAGTACAGATCATGGAGACCTATAATTCTGCATATCTAGAAGTATCCAATACCCTCGAGGCTTATTAGGAAATTCTCAGAGGAGACCCTGATGTGGGTCATCTGGTGGGGATCTTTCCTTCATTATTTATGGGGCGGGCCTGAACCTTGGTGATCAACTCATGCATAGCCACTTTTTACCATTGAAACATTGTGATAATTGGCTGTTGTGGAAAATTAATGGTACATTCAGATGCAGCTCCTGCGTGGCCTGTAGGTACATTAAGGCTTACTCTACATTCAGTAGCTCCACGACTGGGGTGACGATGCACATAATATTGTTCATCAATGGTCGTAACCAAGGGGTGATTTATTTACTCACCTTATTTACCCCAATCCAATACATGTGCAAAACCACAAGGGAACAGAATTAGAGAACATGCCAGTGATGTTCGTCTATAAAAAAGACAAGTCCTCTATAGAGGCCTATCATTTACTCCTGCTCCCCAAAGTCTTCCCTTTTGTAAACCTGGCAACCATGGATTGTGGTCAGCAATACCATAGATAATTTTTAACCTCTTCAGGACGCAGACCTTTTTCACCTTAAGCACCAGGCCAAATTTTGAAAATCTGACATATGTCACTTTATGTGGTAATAACTTTGGAACACTTTTACTTATCCAAGCCATTATGAGATTGTTTTCTTGTGACACCTTGTACTTCATGACAGTGGTAAATTTGAGTCTATATATTTCACCTTTATTTATAAAAAAAAGTCAAAAATTTACAAAAAATTTGGAAAATTTGAAATTTTCTAAATTTCAATGTCTCTGTTTTTAAGACATATACCTCATAAAATAGTTATCACTTTACATTTTCCATAGATCTACTTTATGTTTGCATAATTTTCTGAATCTTCTTTTATTTTTGGGGGATTGTTAGAGGACAATTTTAGATGCAATTTTTAAAATGTGTAAGACCCACTTCAGCCATGAAGTCACTTTGTAGGGATTACATAATAGGAAACACCCATCAATGACTCCATTTCAGAAACGACACCACCTAAGTTATTCAAATATGATTTTACAAACTTTGTTAACCTTTTAGGTGTTCTACAAGAATTAAAGGAAAATAGAGGAGAAATTTCAAAAAGGCAGCAAGGGTTAACAGGAAAACAAAACTCAATATTTATTACCCTGATTCTACAGTTTACAAAAACAACCCATATGTGGTCATAAACTAGTGTATGTGAACACGGCAGGGTGCAGAAGGGAAGATTTTGCTGGGATAATTTTAAGTTTCCATATCGCATTTTAAGACCCCCTGATGCACCCCTACAGTAGTAACTCCCAAAAAGTGTCCCCATTTTGGAAACTACGGGTTAAGCTGACAGGTTTTTTTTTTATTTATCTTTTTTTTTTTACTGCATTCACCTGACAGGACAAGCCATGTCTTACTTTTAAAGAGCAGGTTGTTATGGACATGGCGATACCAAATATGTCTATTTTAATATTCAGTTTTACATAATAAAGCATTTTTGAAAATAATTGTGTTTTTGGGTCTCTATTTTCTTTGCGGGAAGATTTTTTGATCATTCAATATTACACTTTTTTAGGGCAAGGTGACAAAAAATGGCTGTTATATTTTTTTTTTATGGCGTTCACCTGAGGTGGTAGATCATGTGATTTTTTTTATACGGCTGGTCGTTATATATTCAGCGACACCTAATATGTTTATTTTTATCTTAATTATTTCAGTTTTACACAATAAAAAGCTTTTTTTTTTAAATTATTTTTTATGTCTCATTTTCTGAAAGCCAAATTTTTTTTATTCTTTTGCCAATCGTCTTGTGTAGGGGCTTGTTCTTTGTAGGAAGAGTTGCCATTTTTATTGGTACCATTTTTGGTTACATAAGATTTTTTGATTGTTCAATATTACCCTTTTTCCCAGCAAGGTGACAAATAAATGGCAGTTTTTTTTAATGCATTCACCTGAGGGGGTAGGTCATGTAATATTTTTTATAGAGCCCCTCGTTATAGATGCGGCATTATCTAATATGCCTATTTTATTTATTTTTATTAAAAATTGCTTGATGAAGGGAAAGGGGCACTTTTTTAACTGTAAAATTTCATTTTCATAAAATGTTTTTTTTTTCACTTTTGTTTTTGTCCCAGTGTAGGGACTTCAACATTTCAGGGTCTGATCCCTGATTAAATGTAGTACAATACATGCTGTATTGTACTACATTGAAACTGTCAGTTTCACACTGACAGTGTATCGTCACGGCCTAGGTGTTGTGCGCGTGACACGTTTACCATGCATGCCAGTTGCCAGGGGAAAAGCGTTGTTGTCGGCTTGTATGTGGTTTGCTCCCCTTCTCCTGGTTCCTCCCCTGTCTGATGCTTGAGGGGTTAACGTCCTGGCTGGTTGTGGCCACTAGGGTTTTATCTCCTGTGGCTCCCTGGCAGAAGTCAGTGGTACTTAAGCTGTTTTTGGTGCTGGAGCTCTGCTCCAGTCCAGGGTGTACTATCTGCCCAGTCCTTGAGGGAGACCTAGTGGGACATCGATGTCTCCAGCGGTCTTCCTTATGTATCTTCCATGTTCCCCTACCTTAACTGTGTTGTTGTTTGGGTTTATGTTGAGGGTGTGATGTTTCGTCTTGTTGTTGTTATATGTCTGGTCAGTTGGTGTTTTATGTCCGGCATGCATGCAAGGCGTTACCCTGGGTGCTGTCCCTCCGGAAGGGGGTCTCAAGGTTCCCCAGAGGGGGGAAATTAATACAAGTCAGTGAGCAGTTTCTGGAGTGCTGGTTCCTATGTGTGTCAGTACGTAGTGAGTCCGGTATGGTGTTCGGATGTCAGTACGTTTGCATGGGTTCCAGTTCACCTTGGTGTGGTCTGCTGTTGTGCCGTCTAGCAGCTGCAGCAGGTAAGTTACCATGCAGTCCGGGGTTCTTGGTTCAGTGGTTATCCCTGCCACTGGATACTTACCTTCCATTCCACTTGGCTTTTATTTATTTCCTATATTACTGCTAGGTCGGTGGAGACTCCTGTGCTTCCGTGTCGTGGAAGAACAGGTCATCTCTCCCCTGCTCCTATGTGAGGGATTATTAGGGCGACTCAGGGTACTAGGTTTCCTGGGTATGAGCCTTCCTACCATCCAGATCCGCTCATACGTTGTTGAGGAGTTAGGGCGTGGATTAGGGATGCTTTAGGAGGTGACCTGTTCCTTATTCCAGTCGCTGGCCTAGTCGCTATCTTATTTACCCAACATTGCATGGTGGGGGGTTTCCCCCACTCCCCACTGTGACAGTGTCTGTGAGACCCAGCCTGTAGGCAGAGATGTTGGTCTTCACTAGAGATGAGCAAATCGAATCAGACGAAGTGGAATTCGATCCAAATTTCATGAAAAATTTGATTCACAACTAATGCGAATTTCCTCGTGCTTCGTGGTAGCGAATCGCAATTTTTCCTAAAATAATGCCATGCATGCAGACAATCAGCAGCCAGCCTTGTGATGTCACAGCCCCATAAATACCTGCAACCATCTTGGATTCAGACATTTTCCAGCGTTTTGAGTGCAGGAACAGATGTTGCAGGCACTAGGGAGAGTTATACTAAAAACCTCATTGTGAAAAAAAAGTGATTTATAAGTGCAGGGAAACATTATTCAAATTGCAGGGAAATGATAGGGAGGAATAATTTCACAGCATCTTAGTACAAGGAGAGACGTCGCTAGGGACAGTGCTAGAAAAACCTAATTGTGAAAAAAAAAGTGATTTACTAGTGCAGGAAAACATTTGGGGATCCAAAAAGCCATTATACAGCTGTGGCATTCCAGCAATTTGTTCTTGTTATTGGGGTGCAAGTGCTATGTTGAAAAGCCTTTAGTGGCTTATATCTTTGGAAGAAGAAAAATATATACGCATTTCACTTCTGCAGTTATTTGTGTTAAAAGCATCAATTGGCCCATTTTAGTACAGAAAGAAAAATATATATACGCACTTCACTGGTGTATTTATTTCTGCTAAAAGTGTTTAGTGGCCTATTTCAGTACAAAAATAAAAATATATTCTCAGTTCACTTCTGCAGTTATATGTGTTGAAAGCGTTTATTGGCCTATTTCAGTACAGAAAGTAAAAAATATACGCACTTCACTGGTGCATTTATTTCTGCTTAAAGCGTTTACTGGCCTATTTCAGTACAGAAAAAAATATATATTCTCAGTTCACTTCTGCAGTTATATGTGTTGAAAGCATTTATTGGCCTATTTCAGTACAGAAAGAAAAAATATACGCACTCACTGGTGCATTTATTTCTGCTAAAAGCATTTATTGCCTATTTCAGTACAAAAATGTAAATATATTCTCAGTTCACTTCTGCAATTATATGTGTTGAAAGCATTTATTGGCCTATTTCAGTACAGAAAGAAAAAAATATACGCACTTCACTGGTGCATTTATTTCTGCTAAAAGCGTTTAGTGGCCTATTTCAGTACAGAAAGAAAAATATTTTTGTCGCTTTTAGTGGTGTTTAAATTTGCTTTTAATTTATTTAGTTCAGACAGAAAAGTGCCAGGCCATGCACAGAGGAGTGGCAGAGGCATAAATGTTTCTGGCGCAGGCAGAGGTCGCAGCAGAGGAAGGGGGTGTTGCAGTAGGAGTCACAGAAAGAGGCCTGAGCTCCTGGTGTTATCTAGCAGTCGTGTGTTGACCAGCAACCCAGCGGTTCTTGATTGGTTAACTCAGTCATCCACTTCATCCCAAGTGATATCAGGCACCCCCAACCAACAGTCGGTGGGTTCGTCAGACACAATCCTTAGTTGGCATGGCCTGGGAGCAGGCCCTGTGCCCTCACTTGTCCTCAACCTGCCTCTGTCCTTTTCTGTTCCCTCACCCAGAGAAGTATTATATGCTGTGGGCTCGGATCCACTTTTCAGCGAGGACAAGCTACTGGAGGACAGTCAGCAGCTACTGGCCAGCCAAGATCTGGAGGAGACATCCGCCGCTTCCTACACTAGGAGGGCAAGTCGTGATCAGGAGAGTGGCGTGGGGGTGGTGTTGCGACTGGTCAGCCTCCTGACCCAGAGACCGTTGAGGAGGACATCAGTGATGTGCAGACACTACTCGATGATAATGAAGCTGATCGCACTTGGGAACTAGTTGACGAAGGGGCTTCATCATCATCGGGATAAGAGGGTGGCAGCTTGCCCATGAGCCAGCAGCGGAGCCAGCAAACCGATAGGGTGGCCGGGAGTCAAAAGGGTGGCAGCAGTGGGAGGTCAGGAGCCAAACATGCCCGGGGTAGACCACCTGCTTTGCAGCAGCCTACCTGCCCCGGAAGAAGTGGTGCATGGGTTCCTGGAGCCAGCAGCAGTAGCAGTCAGTCAGTGCGGACAGTTGGGGGGAAAATCACCTACTCGGCGGTATGGCAGTTTTTTGTTAAGCCGCCGGAGGAGGTGAACATGGCATATGTAGAATATGTGGGCAGAAGGTGAAGCTTGGCCAGGGTGCCAATGTTGGCACTACGGCCCTGCGTCAACATATGCAGCGTCACCATACAGTGGCCTGGGAGAACCGTGGCTCCAATGTGGTGGTCCAGCCTGCATCACCCAGTGGCACGCACCCCGTTTCAGCCAGTCAAGGCTCCACCACCTCAGCCGAAGGGAGATGTCTGTCATTACCATCTTCTGCTGGTCCAGATGCTCCTGCTCCTCGTCAGTCATTCTGTCAGCAATCAATCACCGAAGTGAATGCCAAAAGACAGCAGTATGCGTGCACGCATCCAAAGGTGCAGAAGCTGAACGTGTTCCTGTCCAAGTTGCTGGTGCTGCAGTCCCTCCCTTTCCAAGTGGTGGACTCTGCACCTTTCAGAGAACTGATGGCTTGTGCCGAGCCGAGGTGGAGAGTCTCAAGCTGTCATTTCTTTGCGAAAAAGGCAGTAACAGCCCTGCACAAATAGAACAGAACAGAAGGTGGGCCAGTCCTTGAGCCTGTCGGTGTCTGCCAAAGTGAACGGCAGCGCCGAGGTGTGGAGCTGTAACTACGGTCAGAGACAGTACATGTCCTTTACGGCCCACTGGGTGAATGTGGTTCCTACACAGCCAAACCAGCAACTTGGCCAGGTCACGCCGCTTCCGCCTCCCGGTTGCCACGTCATTGGTCCTGCAACAATGTCCGCCTCTGCCTTCTCATCCTCCACCATGTCCTCAGTCTCCACTGCAGGGACAAGTATTACTTGACAAAGGCTACTGTGTAGCCGAAACGTCGTACTTTGTTTGTGTGTGCACTCAAGGCTTCCAATAAATGACGCACTGGATATGCTGCTGTGACTACCATCTTTCATTGCTGTTCCTGGAATGCTGTGGATCTGCGGTGCCATCGCGGCTGTTGCATTCCGGTTTTGGTCTAAAGGTCCGGTTGTGCTGCTCTTCCACTTTTTGTTTGCACTGCAGGGACAAGTCACAGTGCCCCTCCTGCATACCACATGTGCAGGGCACGGCGGTGTCACGCTGTTCTGCACCTCGTTTTCCTGGGAAAAAGGAGTCACACAGGGGAGGAACTGCTCCGTGTCCTTCATCAAAAAATCGAATCCTGGCTTTCTCCACGACAACTCACAATTATTGTGACGGCGCTGCGTCAAGGAGGGCTGACCTATGTGCCTTGCATGGCACACGTGTTCAATCTGGTTGTCAAACGGTTCCTGAAGTCTTTCACCCATCTGCAAGACATCCTAAAAATGGGAAGGAAACTTTGAATGCACTTCAGCCACTCATACACCGCAAAGCACACCAGCATAGGCTGATATGCAACGTTTCCACCTGTTGGAATTCCACACTTTTGGACCGACTAGATGAACAGAGAAAGGCCATCAACGATTTCTTGATGATTCAAGCGGATAGGAGTACTCCCCTGTGTAACTTCGATGTTAGCCAGTGGCAGCTCATGTGTGACACCTGCCGTTTGCTCCAACCTTTTGAGGACGCTACGCTATTTGTGAGTCACCAGGACTACGGGATGAACGACGTCATTCCACTGCTTCATGTCCTGGAACAGATGGAGGTAACAATGGCTGGTCAGGGGACTGGATAAGTGGCACTTAGATCTCATGGCCACATGAGCCTTGTGGGGGCTGAACTGGATGAGGAGGACATTGTGTAGCAAAATCGGTGGTTTTTCTACTCAGGTGACAGGAGAGGAGGAGCAGGAGCAGCCAGAGGAGCTACAGGGCGATGAGGAAGATGAGACAGATGACCCAGACACACTGTGGAAGTATGCAGTGGAGATGGAGGCAGGGCGTCCCTCTGAGTCACTTGCACAAATGGCCCGATGCATGCTCACTTGCTTGTGTAGTGACTTCCGAATTGTCACCATTCGGCAGAGGGATGACTTCTGGCTCTCCACCTTGTTGGACCCTCGCTACCGGTCCAGAATGGGGGCCTTTTTTACATCTACTGAGAGGGAGGACAAACTGAACTACTACAGAGACATTCTAAGAAGTCAAATGGCCGCTGCCTATATGCGCCATTGTCCATCCTTTCGCAGGTCTGACCGGGGGACCCTCTGTGCTCAAGTTCCACCTCCATGGCTGCTGGGGAGGGGTGGGGTAGCAGGAGCAGTACCAGTCCAACAGCAGCAGTCTGAGTCTACAGTCGCTGATAAGTAGCTTTCTTCACCCGCATAGTGAAGAAACTACTCAACCGCAGCATCAGGTAGACCTGGAGCAGGACCTGAACCAGCAGGTGGTGGCATACTTGGATAGAACCCTGCCAACCCACATTGAAGATCCTCTGGACTAATGGGCAGCCAAACTGGATTTGTGGCCGCAACTAGCAGAGTTTGCCGTGGAAAAGCAGTCCTGTCCTCATGCTGATGCCACCTCCACAATCTCTCGTCGTCGTGCCACTCTGTGGCCTCCTTATGCTGCTGCCACCTCCACAATATCTCATCGTCGTGCCATTCTGTGGCCTCCTGATGCTGCCACCACCTCCAGACTCTGTCATTGGGCCACTCTGTGGTCTCCTCATGCTGATGCCACCTCTACAATCTCTCGTCGTTGTGCTACTCTGTGGCCGCCTCATGCTGCTGCCACCTCCACAATCTCTCGTCATCGTGCCACTCTATGGCCTCCTCATACTTCTGCCAATTCTAAAATCTCTCGTCGTCGTGCTACTCTCTGGCCTCCTCCTGCTGCTGCCACCTCCACAATCTCTCGTCGTCATGCCACTTTGTGGCCTTCTCATGCTTCTGCCACCTCCACAATATCTCGTTGTCGTGCTAATCTGTGGCATCCTCATGCTGCTGCCACCTTCACAATATCTCGTTGTCTTGCTACTCTGTGGCCTCCTCATGCTGCTGCCACCTCCACAATCTTTCGTCATCGTGCCAGTGTGTGGCCTCCTGATGCTGCCGCCACCTCCAGACTCTGTCATTGGGCCACTCTGTGGTCTCCTCATGCTGCTTCCACCTCACAACTATGTCATAGGTCCACTCTGTAGACTTCTCATGCTGTTCCCACCCTCCCCACTTCATGACTGGGCCACTATTTTGCCTTTCAGCCTGGCTGACATGATTTATTTGACCTTTCTTCTGAGCTGTCAGAAGGAAGGAAAAATGAGATACACAACAGATCCTGTTTGTGTAGCAGCTGTAAGGCCTGTACACTGCGTGCAGAATTATTAGGCAAATTAGTATTTTGACCACATCATCCTCTTTATGCATGTTGTCTTACTCCAAGCTGTATAGGCTCGAAAGCCTACTACCAATTAAGCATATTAGGTGATGTGCATCTCTGTAATGAGAAGGGGTGTGGTCTAATGACATCAACACCCTATATTAGGTGTGCATAATTATTAGGCAACTTCCTTTCCTTTGGCAAAATGGGTCAAAAGAAGGACTTGACAGGCTCAGAAAAGTCAAAAATAGTGAGATATCTTGCAGAGGGATGCAGCACTCTTAAAATTGCAAAGCTTCTGAAGCGTGATCATCGAACAATCAAGCGTTTCATTCAAAATAGTCAACAGGGTCGCAAGAAGCGTGTGGAAAAACCAAGGCGCAAAATAACTGCCCATGAACTGAGAAAAGTCAAGCATGCAGCTGCCAAGATGCCACTTGCCACCAGTTTGGCCATATTTCAGAGCTGCAACATCACTGGAGTGCCCAAAAGCACAAGGTGTGCAATACTCACAGACATGGCCAAGGTAAGAAAGGCTGAAAGACGACCACCACTGAACAAGACACGCAAGCTGAAACGTCAAGACTGGGCCAAGAAATATCTCAAGACTGATTTTTCTAAGGTTTTATGGACTGATGAAATGAGAGTGAGTCTTGATGGGCCAGATGGATGGGCCCGTGGCTGGATTGGTAAAGGGCAGAGAGCTCCAGTCCGACTCAGACGCCAGCAAGGTGGAGGTGGAGTACTGGTTTGGGCTGGTATCATCAAAGATGAGCTTGTGGGGCCTTTTCGGGTTGAGGATGGAGTCAAGCTCAACTCCCAGTCCTACTGCCAGTTTCTGGAAGACACCTTCAAGCAGTGGTGCAGGAAGAAGTCTGCATCCTTCAAGAAAAACATGATTTTCATGCAGGACAATGCTCCATCACACGCGTCCAAGTACTCCACAGCGTGGCTGGCAAGAAAGGGTATAAAAGAAGAAAATCTAATGACATGGCCTCCTTGTTCACCTGATCTGAACCCCATTGAGAACCTGTGGTCCATCATCAAATGTGAGATTTACAAGGAGGGAAAACAGTACACCTCTCTGAACAGTGTCTGGGAGGCTGTGGTTGCTGCTGCACGCAATGTTGATGGTGAACAGATCAAAACACTGACAGAATCCATGGATGGCAGGCTTTTGAGTGTCCTTGCAAAGAAAGGTGGCTATATTGGTCACTGATTTGTTTTTGTTTTGTTTTTGAATGTCAGAAATGTATATTTGTGAATGTTGAGATGTTATATTGGTTTCACTGGTAAAAATAAATAATTGAAATGGGTATATATTTGTTTTTTGTTAAGTTGCCTAATAATTATGCACAGTAATAGTCACCTGCACACACAGATATCCCCCTAAAATAGCTAAAACTAAAAACAAACTAAAAACTACTTCCAAAAATATTCAGCTTTGATATTAATGAGTTTTTTGGGTTCATTGAGAACATGGTTGTTGTTCAATAATAAAATTAATCCTCAAAAATACAACTTGCCTAATAATTCTGCACTCCCTGTATGGTCCCATCAGAATTGGCTTATGATTTTGTAGCCAAAAGCAGGAGTGAGAATAAAACACAGAAGACATGCAAATATTCCATTCAAGTGTCATATGTGTTTTAGATGCACTCTTATTTTTTTTTTGTCATTAGCAATACTGATGGATTATTGACCAAATGCTGACCGAGTGAAGGCGTATGCTCCACAGACAGGATCCGTTTTTTTTGTGGGTTATTATTCTGACGGATCAGAGGAAGGGCAGATTAATCACTGACGTCAACACAAACTTACTGCTGACACCCTCTCCACTCTGTTCGGGGGGCTCTACTCGCGTTTAAAAAAACAGGTACTGTAGACATCTATGTGGAATCAGCTGGCGAAATTGTAAAAGGAGTGCACTTTTTCCTGGCACTAACATTGACCTGTAAGGCTGAGTTCATACTTGAGTTATTTGGTCAGTTTTGGCCCCGTGACTGTCCTAATAAGTGAAGTGTTCAGTGATTCTAAGAGCGACGCCTGTCATCTGCATGTCATACCGATTTACAGTATTATTTCACTACCAAAGCAGACTCCCTATGCGTGTTACTACAAGGCACAGTGTTATACACCACTATAAAAGACTCTTAGCAGCCAGGCAATAATTTGCCGCGAATATATTCGGGTCAAACAGAATTTTTGAAAAATTCGCTCATCTCTAGTCTTCACCATTGAAGTGGTGGGCGCAACAAAAAACAATGTTCTGTCTGTATAACTAAAAACATTAGGGATTACCTCCAAACAAGAGCTCTGCTTTTTAATTATGCATAAAGTACAGTAGACAATAACTGGGGCAATAGATTGTAAACTCACAATCCTGATATTTAACAGAAGAGTTAGTGAATTTTAAACTATTTGCAGTAAGCTGAACAAAGTGTATTTCTATTAATGTTGGTGTTACAGCTCAGTGACCTCCTACCTTCAGTGTGATGCTTTGTCTTTTAGTGCTTGTAAACAAGAATGAACATTAGCTGCATCCATGGTTTTACAAAATAAAAGGATTTTTTCTATGGTTGGCCATGCACCTGAGATTTTTGAACAGCTTCCAATCCCGATCCTCACGTACGCATGCACGCTCTGCTTGGCCGAGTATGCATATGTTGTTAATGGGGAGTGGGGAGAAAGTTGCTGCCAGACTCTTTTGAGCGCAGTTGAAATCCAACAATGGATCTTCCCTGACAACAGTATCAGTTAAGAGTAAGGAGGTAGTCATACACATTAGATGGTTGTCCAAGCTCACCAAAAATTGTCAAGTTCAACCTACATACATCAAATATGTATAGCCAGCTTTATAATTCTGGAATATTTTGTGTTCCTTTTACGGTTCCACTTCAAGGGTTTCCCATAATTAGTTATCACCTATCTACAATATAGTTGAGAAATGTTTGGTCATTGGAGAACTAACATTACTAGTACAGGGAATATAAGCCCCCTGTTCCCTCTCACCAGCACATCCGAAGTGAGGAGGAGTTTGTATGGAACCATGATTAAACAATGTCACTACATATGATCTATGGGAGTTGCATAGAGAGCCAAATGGTACGTGAATAAGTGATTCAAATTATTTGTGGGAAAACCTCTCTAAGAGTATGTCCATATGTGAGAGTGCTGACACATTTTTTGCCACATAGCAAAAATACTGCATGTGATTATACCCTAAATGTTGATTGTTCCATAGTATCATATTGTAATCATTATCTGTGGTCTTCTTATGCTTAATACATGTATGTTATATTTTAGAAGAGCTTCTGTCATGAGGTGCACAAATCACTGTATGGCAGTAGTCAAAATGTGTAATGTGTCTTATTGTCTTGCTGGTTTTAGTTGACTGTACATCAAATGAAAGGTCATGGCTGGCAGCATGGGACCAAGAGAACAACACTATGGTTCTGGGTCACAGACACACTAAGAAAGTCAATGGCACATCAAGCAGGTACCATTGATTTAGTCTCAACAGAATAATATAAAAGCCACACAATGTTGGATTTGTTGTTTGGGAGCCATTCAAAAGGAAAAGTGGATAACAGAAAGAGAAGAAAGTGTTCACTGAATTGTGTCCAAAAGCAATCATGTATACAAGATTGAAAAACACATCAACCTTATGATATTAGAGTTTAGTCTGCCCATTAATACCAGTTAGTCCCTATTAATAAAGGAAATGAGAACTAGGACTGGGATGGTGTGACTATATAAACAGGACTGTTTCTACTTATGTAAGAAAAGGTATTTTTTGAGGATAATAGTTATATATATTTTTGGGTTCTTTCACAAATATTGTGTTGTTTTTACCTTCTGGAAAATCTTGTTTAGCACCAATATTCTGTGGTAAGAAAGGTAAATTGGAAGATGTATCGTTATGTGTGCTGTGAGCCATTTCTGAAGACTGGATTCTAGACAACTGCAAAGAATGTAATTCTATAGTACCTGTTAATGATTCCATTGTGTTGATGCCTTAATAGGAATATAATACAACTTGAAAGAAAGCTTTTTGTCTCAAAATTGTCTCTGTTTAGTGTCTTTGAAACTTTGGTCACTATAATTACTCAGATGATATCGGACTGTAATTTTTGCTTCTACTATGGGGGTGGTCTAAACAAACCATTTGTAAAATACTGTTTTTAAGATGAAGTAGACAGAGGTACAAGCACGTATAGACAGCTGGAAAAGATGAATGTCATTTTTAAGCATTTGCTCTTGGCTACAGTACTGTGTAATTAGAATTTACCTCTACTCCTGGATCATCAATTGGCAGCAAATGGGGTAATGTTGACAGTCCTTTTTAATATCTTGTAGAAATTGATAAAAGAAATTTCCTTGGTCTCCGAATATTAAAATACATGATGAAATTGCTGAGCTTATATATTGCATATAACCGACTGATTTCATGTTATTTTTTAAATCCGTGATCAAAATATTTTTATAATTTAGTAAAGAATCCTTTACTTTTATGCAGTGTGTCAATATTATTCCAGTGATATCAAATTTGTATACTTTTTGTTATGCTTTAATAGATTATAAAAAAAATCTGACATTTTGTTCTTCACAGCCATATTCTGACACCCACAACTTTTTGCTTTCCATATAACCATATTTTTTTAGGCAAAGTAATCAAGCAAATGTTGATTTGTCCATTTTAATTTTTCTGTTATAGCATTCACTGTATGAGATAAATAGTTTTATATTTTAATAGCTCGGGCATTTACAGTTGCAAGAAAAAGTATGTGAACCCTTTGGAATGATATGGATTTCTGCACAAATTGGTCATAAAATGTTATCTGATCTTCATCTAAGTCATAACAATAGACAATCACAGTCTGTTTAAACTAATAACACACAAATAATTAAATGTTACCATGTTTTTATTGAACACACCATGTAATCATTCACAGTGCAGGTGGAAAAAGTATGTGAACCCCTAGACTAATGACATCTCCAAGAGCTAATTGTAGTGAGGTGTCAGCCAACTGGAGTCCAATCAATGAGATCAGATTGGAGGTGTTGGTTACAGCTGCCCTGCCCTATAAAAAACATACACCAGTTCTGGGTTTGCTTTTCCCAAGAAGCATTACCTGATTTGAATGATGCCTCGCACAAAAGAGCTCTCAGAAGACCTACGATTAAGTATTGTTGACTTGCATAAAGCTGGAAAGGGTTATAAAAGTATCTCTAAAAGCCTTGCTGTTCATCAGTCTACGGTAAGACAAAATGTCTATAAATGGAGAAAATTCAGCACTGCTGCTACTCTCCCTAGGAGTGGCCGTCCTGTAAAGATGACTGCAAGAGCACAGCGCAGACTGCTCGATCAGGTGAAGAAGAATCCTAAAGTGTCAGCTAAAGACTTACAAAAGTCTCTGGCATATGCTAACATCCCTGTTAGCGAATCTACGATACATAAAACACTAAACAAGAATGGATTTCATGGGAGGATACCACAGAGGAAGCCACTGCTGTCCAAAAAAAACCATTGCTGCACGTTTACAGTTTGTACAAGAGCACCTGGATGTTCCACAGCAGTACTGGCAAAATATTCTGTGGACAGATGAAACCAAAGTTGAGTTGTTTGAAGAAGCACACAACACTTTGTGTAGAGAAAAAAAAGGCACAGCACACCAACATCAAAACCTCATCCCAACTGTGAAGTATGGTGGTGGGGGCATCATGGTTTGGGGCTGCTTTGCTGCATCAGGGCCTGGACGGATTGCTATCATCGAAGGAAAAATGAACTCCCACGTTTATCAAGACATTTTGCAGGAGAACTTAAGCCCATCTGTCCACCAGCTGAAGCTTTACAGAAGATGGGTGTTGCAACAGGACAACGACCCAAAGCATAGAAGTAAATCAACAACAGAATGGGTTAAACAGAAGAAAATACGCCTTCTGGAGTGGCCCAGCCAGAGTCCTGACCTCAACCCGATTGAGATGCTGTGGCATGACCTGAAGAAAGCGATTCACACCAGACATCCCAAGAATATTGCTGAACTGAAACAGTTCTGTAAAGAGGAATGGTCAAGAATTACTCCTGACCGTTGTGCACGTCTGAACTTCAACTACAGGAAACGTTTGGTTGAAGTTATTGCTGCTAAAGGAGGTTCAACCATTTATTAAATCCAAGGGTTCACATACTTTTTCCACCTGCACTGTGAATGTTTACATGGTGTGTTCAATAAAAACATGGTAACATTTAATTCTTTGTGTGTTATTAGTTTAAGCAGACTGTGATTGTCTATTTTTGTGACTTAGATGAAAATCAGATCACATTTTATGACCAATTTGTGTAGAAATCCATATCATTCCAAAGGGTTCACATACTTTTTCTTGCAACTTGTATTTTAGAATTAGCTATTAGTGATGAGCGGGAGGTGCCAAATTCGATTTCGTGATATTTCGCGAATATTCGATTGAATATTCGTATTATATTCGTCGAAATCGAATATTCGTAATTATTTAATTTATCGCGAATAATATGCGATTAAATTAATCGTACGATTTAAAAAAAAAAATTCTGTATAAGGCAACGTTCCTATGACTATGGCTAGGCTAATATGTGTATTTTACGAATATTCTTAATATTGCTCTAATTTAGTCTTTTAGAATATTCGTAATATTCTAAAAGACGAAGTTAGAGCAATATTACGAATTTTCGTAAAATACACATATAGATTGTAATTTAGCTAATATAGTGCTATAATCCTTTTTTTTCTCAAATTTTTTTTGCCTCTTCTGAACTTCAGTTTTGGAAAATATGTACACTATTAAAAAAATTACTATAGCAGTATATTAGCTAAATTACAATCTATATGTGTATTTTACGAATATTCTTAATATTGCTCTAACTTCGTCTTTTAGAATATTCGTAATATTCTAAAAGATGGAGTTAGAGCAATATTACGAATATTCTAAAAGACGAAGTTAGAGCAATATTAAGAATATTCGTAAAATACACATATAGATTGTAATTTAGTTAATATACTGCTAAAGTAATTTTTTTAATAGTGTACATATTTTCCAAAACTGAAGTTCAGAAGAGGCAAAAAAAATTAGACAAAAAAATAAAGGATTATAGCACTATATTAGCTAAATTACAATCTATGTGTATTTTACGAATATTCCTAATATTGCTCTAACTTCGTCTTTTAGAATATTCGTAATATTCTAAAAGACGAAGTTAGAGCAGTATTAAGAATATTCTAAAAGACGAAGTTAGAGCAATAATATTCCACTTTGGCATACTGCTCCCCGACAAGCGTCCCCATCACCATGGGAACGCCTGTGGGTTAGAATATACCATCGGATCTGAGGTTTTACGATCTCAGGGAAAACTCAAATCCGATGGTATTTTCTAACCCACAGGCGTTCCCATGATGACGGGGACGCTTGTCGGGGTGTTTGTTGTAGCTGAAGTTGATTAGATAACGATTTTGTCATGCGCTCGGGCACACGTATTAACCATTACGATTTTTCTGTTGTAATATTTGTGAACTCGAATATTATAACCGAGATTATTGGTTTCGATTAGAATAGGACGAATATTCTAAAATTGAATATACAGCAATATATTCTTTATTTCGAATATTCCGGTCCATCTGAAAACGTGATTCCTTCCAGCTTCAATTCAGTTGCTTGTGGGCCAATGGCTCATTGACCCACAAGCAAGAAGCAGGGAGGAATCATATATTTTCAGATGAAAAAAAAATATATATATATAAATACGAATATTCGATTTCACGAATATATGAAACTATATTCTAAATATTCGCGAAATCTCGAAATTGCGATATTCGAGATAAAAATTTGAAATTCGAATATTCGCGCTCAACACTATTAGCTATGCTAATTATGTTTTTGTTTATTTAGTTTTACTTGTAAAATAGAAAAAGAGAGTGATATGATTTTTTTAAAACTTTTTTTAGTCACTTAGGGGACTTGAACTTGCGCTCATTAGATTGTGTATACCATAGACTGCAATAGCTTACAATGGAAGATTAGTTTAGATATGTGTGGATAGGACAGGCTGTGGTGGCCTTCTATGTTGTTGTTAATATATTTAACTGAATGGTCTGGGCAATGGGGAGCCACAGAAGGAATTGGAAGTAGGAGAGGTGAATTAACTGATAGCATTGTTTAAAATGGAATGGTAGGGTGCAAAAATGTTGGATGGGAAACCACAGATAAGGATATTGTAGTAAAAAGTAGTCTAGGTGGAAGATGATAAGGGTATAAACCAACATTTTGTTGACTTCAGGTTTAGGAAAGAGCAGATTCGAGAAATGGTTTTGAATTTCAGGAAGCAGGAAGTGGTGAGGGCTTGGATGTGGGGTTTTAAGGACAGAATGAAATTAAGGGTGAGTAAATACATTCTAAACTAATAGAATTTGCTATGAATTTCCCAAACTTTTCATAACAAATCCAAATTTTTGGGGGATTCGCCCAGCACAAATCACACAAAAAGGCATCAACTATTTTACCGTTGAGTAGAAATGTGGACAATTTCCTCATCTCTAGATGAAATCAAATGTTATTCCAAAGCTGTGGACCTGTGAGACTGCAAGAAGTGTGAAGCCATTAACTGCGATTGATAGGTCTGGTGGGGGTGATTGAGATGGAAGAAAGAAGATGATATTCAGTTTTCACCATGTTGAGCTTTATTAAACAGAAGTAGAAAAAGGAGGATATAGATGATGATTATTCTGCAATTCTGGATAGCTGAAAGATAACATGTGAGTGTCATCAGTTTAGAAGTGGTACTGACATGGGACTCTCTGAGCTGTCCCAGGCTGAAGGTATAAGCAGAGATGAGTAGAAGTCCTAGGATAGAGCCTGGAGGGAAACTGACAGATAGATGGTTGGAAGAGGGGGTGGTATAAATGTGTCAAAAAAGTGATCCACCCTGAAATTCTGACCACATTTTCACTCCAAATCTTTAGATGGCACTGGAAGGCACACTACTCAAAAGTCCCTGATGGGAATAGATTTCAATTGTCATTTCCCCCTGGCAACAGGCATAAATGTTTGTGATTCTGCCCAGGCCTGGCCCCTGTCATTCCCCTGCCACTCCCCCATGTTGAGAGTGGCATAAAAATATCCTGCACGAAAATATTTTGTCACACGGCAGCTTAAGGAGTAAATGACCCCCATTCATGTTTTGTTTTCATGTTCTTGCTGGTGATGCCATAAGATTACATGCATTGAATAGGCATTCTTTAATTCCTATTTGACTTTGTATTTACGTTCAAACACACTGGGTATATTTCACATTTGACCCTTAGCCCAGACTTGTATTCAAATTAGTGGAAACCCGTGCAGCAGGCATTTGTATTGATCTCAAAGTGACATATAGGGACATACACAAGATTTATGGATGTGGGTGGGAAGAAAGTGTACAGAAAAGTTTATGTATACTTGTATTTAGATGGGTACCTCAATGGCTACTATGTTACATAATCTCTAAAATGAGTGCTATGAGTGTAACTTTCTATCATCAGTTACAGTAAGAAGAACAGTTCAGGTATTTAAAAATAGCGCTGGCTCGCTAGCGCAGCAAGCACCATAGCCTCCGGGTACCTGCTGTTTTAAACAGCAGGCTTCAGGGACTAATGTATGTGATCGACAATAACATTGATTGTATACATTTAACTCCTCAGATGCTGTGATCAAATATGATCAAATATCTGGCTTCTCCTAGCAAGGATCGGGGGATCTGGAGTTTGTCAGCGGCAGCCTCTGGAGTGATAAGAAGCTGCCGCAAACTAGTTCCTATTGAGAGCCTGGCTGTGGCAGGGCTCCATAGGAACTTAGTGTAATTCTATTAGACTCCAATGAAAGCAATCTGATGATTGCTTGCGGCAGTTCTCTATAGGAACTGTTAAAAAGTGCAATTTTTTTTTAAACTACTATATATATATATATATATATATATATATATATATATATATATATATATAGTGTTAACAAATACACACACCAATGGTATCAAAGAAAAGTAAAGCTTGTCCTACAAAAAAATTAGCCCTCACACAGCTCCGTACACATAAAAATGAAAAAGTTATGGGGGTCAGAATATGGCAATGCAAAGAAATAAAATGTTTTTTCCTAAGTTTTTTTTTTTTTTTCTGAAGAAAAACTAAACATATGTGGTCATTGTAATAATACTGACCAAGAGAATGAAAGTAACAGGTCAGTTTTACCACATAGGAAACTCTATAAAAACAAAACCCATAAAACTGTGGCGAAATTGTGTTTTTTTTTATAATTCCACCCATTTGGAATTTTCTTCCAGCTTCTGACTACATGGTATGTAACTGTAAATGGTGCTATTAGAAAGTACAATGTGTCCTACAAAAAGCAAGCCCTCATACAGCTATGTCAATGGAAAAATAAAAAAGTTATGGCTTTGGGAAGGCTGGGAGTTAAAAATGAAAGGGGCTATTAGAAAGTACAAGGTTTCCTACAAAAAGCAAGCCCTCATACAGCTATGTCAATGGAAAAATAAAAAAGTTATGGCTTTGGGAAGGCTGGGAGTAAAAAATGAAAATGAAAAAGCTAAAAATTGCCCGGTCTTGAAGGGGTTAATACTTAGGATACGGTTTCTTGCCAGGCCCCTACTTCCCATTGCACCACCTCTAACCTGCAGCAGAAAAACACAATTAAATAACTTACCTGGAATGAAAACCCTGCTTTACCTAGTTTTAATCTATTTCCATACCAGGAGCAGAATTGTTGGAGGACCATATGAACACATACCTCAACCACGTAATCTCTATCACATCAAGGCATGGATATCCAGCATCATCACCCATGAGTCATATCTGCTTTTATGAATCACTAGTCTTAATATTAGTACATTGCATCTTATACAGGGCGGTTATCATGTAAAAAGAAATCGGTACATCAAACATTGTGACCCGTTGTTCCGTTTCGACATGTGGTGATAGCACAATGAGTGAGAGAATTCACTGTAATATAAAAAGCAAAAAAAAAAAATATTGGGTAAGATTTATCAAAACTGGTGTAAAAGGAAAACTGACTTAGTTGCCCATAGCAACCAATCAGATTGATCCACTTATTTTTCAAACGAGTTCTGAAAAACTGAAGGTGAAATCTGGTTGGTTGCTATGGGCAACTAAGTCAGTTTCGCTTTGCACCAGTTTTGATAAATCTTCCCCTTTCAGTTTCAAGCTACCAGGCCCAAGCATGAAATACAGTATGCACAACTCAATATGAGCAATATGTTTTTTTCTGTAGTTCAGAATTTTCTTTTTGAGAACTTGACTCGAGGTCACTGTGTGAACTGTTGGTTTTATTTATATGACAACTACTTTGACAGTGCTGTATTAGGCCTCATGAATCATTCTTCAATGCCACGTACCTAAGATTCCTAAAACCTGCCTAGAGGGGAGGAGTACCTCAATACAATTTATCACTCTTCTCTCAGCACCAGTAGCAATCCTCTGTTATGTACCTTGCAATTCCTGCTAAGCGACTCTGTGGTCAATGCTTTCCAAGGTCAAAAAAAGGTAACAAAAAGAAATTTCTATATGTAACCACAAGGAAAGGGTGTTATTACTTTACCAATCAATTTCATATCACGTTTTAGCACAGCTATTCAAATAAGATGAGATGGATTAATGCTGGAGACGTCTAGGAGAGCACTATGCATCAGCCACTGTTGTCACCAGATAAGCCGTTGGTGGTGGTGGTGGTGGTGTTACAGTGTGGACAGGTGTGTCAATACAGAACTGCCCTACACTTTGTGAATCATACAGTGACAAGCCCATACTACTTGAATAATATCATTAATCCAGTCACTGTGCCTCTGCATGAACAACACAGGCCTAATTACATCTTCATGAATTACAGTGCACCAGCTCATCTAGGTCGCATCATTAGTGAACAGCTGCTGGAGACTGGGGTACCTAAAATGGAGTTGCCTGCACTTTCTCCAGAGCTTAATCCCATTGAAAACCTATCAGATCAGCTGAGTTGCCATGTAGAGGCTTGTAACTCTCTACCTCAGAACCTCAATAATCTGAGGGCCGCCCTTTAAGAAGAGTGGGATGCCATGCCTCAGCATATAATAAATTGACTTGTGAACAGCATGAGACGTCGTTGTCAAGCTGTAATTGATGCTCAAGGCCACATGACAAGTTATTGAGACAGTGACATTTTTGTGGGGTATACCCACCACTGTTTGAGATGAGGAAATCACCATTGCTGCTTCTAATCAAAGGCCCTACTTTTACGATATTATATCACTGTAGAGTGAACTTTTTATGTTTTCCATAAATTTCACCCAAAAGCCAAATATCCCTAACTTTTTGTGAGTAGTATTTGTGAGGAGGCCCACATGCATATTAGGCTACTTTCAGACTAGCATTCAGAGAGGATCCGTCTGGTGTCTGCACCGATGGATCCGCTCCTATAATGCAGACGTTTGGATCCGTTCAGAACGGATCCGTCTGCATTATAGTTTAGAAAAAATTCTAAGTCTGAAAGTTGTTCAGACGGATCCGTCCAGACTTTACATTGAAAGTCAATGGGGGACGGATCCGTTTGAAAATTGAGCCATATGGTGTCAACTTCAAACGGATCCGTCCCCATTGACTCACATTGTGTCCGCCTGCTGAGCGGAGCGGAGGCTGAACGCTGCCAGACTGATGCATTCTGAGCGGATCCGGGTCCACTCAGAATGCATTGGTAGCTGGACGGATGCGTTCGGGGCCGCTTGTGAGACCCTTCAAACGGAACTCACGAGCGGACACCCGAACGCTAGTGTGAAAGTAGCCTAAGAACTCACCAAAACCAGTTCAGCAGACATTTATCTAATGTGAATGGCTAGCTTTAGTCCAGTCTCTCTAGCTAAATTCGTCCCCATCCAACATTCCAGCTGAACATGGAAATACAGTAATTGAGAAGAAGGAACATTTCTAAGGTTTCACAAGACTATTTGCTTCAGATGTTTTCAAAAAGTCTTTTAGATTGATAATAGGTATTTTTTCTGCCTTTGTGTTTTTCATTAACAGGTTTATGGCTCCATTAACACAGAAAGGAAACACAGGAGGTGCAACACCGTAGGGCATCTCTATGAGCCCTGCAGCAGCAAAATATTAACCACATGCTTTCAACTATGATCTGTCTTGCATCATCGTGCTCCAGTATTTCCAGCATTAGTTGATCAGGGTTTCCTCTTACTGAAGAGAAAAGTGGGAGAATTTATCACGAGGGGGGAAATTTTAAGTCAGTTTTGCTTGAGTCTGCGAGTACTTTTTATCTCATTCATCAAATGTCTCACGTTACTTGAGAAAATTAGACACTTTTGTCTAGAGAAGCTACAACAGTTTTCCTACTCCAGTGAGATTGCAACTTAAAAAAAAAAAGTCTCAATGGTAAATCTGAAGTGAAACTCTTTAAGCTAGTTAAACACACCCACATCGCAAAACTGGAGTGGTGTAAAAATTTAGCAAAATTTTGCACAAGTGCAAAAAGTCGCAAACACCCTGTGATGCAAGGGGGCTGGTCACCGTCGCGGCCTGCTATTGGCTACACCCCCCATCGCCAGATGCTTTGATCCGCGTGATGGGGAGATGCAGTGGTGGCCGTGCAGGGTTCCAGAGGGACGTGGGTGCTGGGGAGCAGAGTAAGCATGAACTATAAGAGGGGCCTGGGCATTGTGGGGGGCAATTTTAGAATTGGATAACTGTTTTAAAGAGATGAAGTACTGTACTTCAAATAATTTAATAGCAATAGTGACAATTCAGAATTTTTTCCTGACGTTAGTTGGTACAAATATACATGTTCTTACATTTAAAAGTTATAAAGATAGATGATGGGTAGATTATAGATTAGGGCTTGTTCACATTACTGTTATGGATTCCGTCATTGTTTTCCGTTATAAGAGGCATTCCGTTTTGATCCTTCATAATACAAGTCTATGGGCAGCATAACGGACCCATTATACAGGAGTCCAGTCCTGCATAATGGAAACCAGGACGGATCCGTCATGCTGCCCATAGACTTGTATTATGATGTAATGCAAAACGGAAGCCTTTAAAAGGCATTCCGCTTTGCTTTCCGTCATATTAGAAGTCTATGGGAATCATAACGGATCCGTCTGGCTTCCTTTATGCAGAACGGGGGAAAAAAAGTCTTGTCGACAGAACTTTGTGTTCCGTCTTGCCAAACGGGAACCAGACGGATCTGTGATTAATCCCATAGACTTCTATTATTACAGATCAAAACAGAATGCCTCTTAACCCCTTCCGGAACAGCGCCGTAGTAGTACGGCGCTGGCCGGGTCTTTAAAGATGGCGCCCGCTCCTGAGCGATGCGGGCGCCATAGCCGCAGGTGGCTGCCTGCTTCTTATAGCAAACACCCGCCGCCCATATCCGCAACTGGCAGTAATGCTGATTGCAGACATTTAACCCCTCAGATGCCGTAGTCAATCCTGACCACGGTATCTGAGCGCCCTGAAAACCGAGAGCGCACACTTCCGGTGGTGCTCTGGCTCCTTCGTGCGGCGATCGGAGGAGCCGGAGCTTGTGTGCAACATCCCCTGTCTTTGTGAATGACAGGAGGCTGCTGCATAGTATTTCCTATGGAGCCCTTGCCTGTAATAGGGCTCCATAAGAAACAAGCAATTTTCTCATAGACTCCAATGCTAGTGCATTGGCGTCTATGAGAATAGCAATTTAATGATTGCATGTTAAAGGTTCCCTATAGGAACTATAAAAGAGTGTTAAAAAATAAAAAAAAGTAAAATAAAAATAAAACATAAAAATTCAAATCACCCCCCCTTTTCCCAAAATAAAAATAAAAGAACTAAAAATGTTTTAAAAAAATACACATC
The DNA here is from genome assembly GCF_905171765.1 of Bufo bufo. Classification (NCBI taxonomy): domain Eukaryota; kingdom Metazoa; phylum Chordata; class Amphibia; order Anura; family Bufonidae; genus Bufo; species Bufo bufo. The sequence continues at coordinate 579,313,446 of NC_053389.1, forward strand.
ATGGGTTTCGCAATGTGCGAAAATGCCGATAGTATAAAAATATAAAATTATATTCCCCATATGACAAACAGCAAAATGGAAAAAAGCTTCCAAATGGCCGATTCGCCATTATTGGCTGCTTCATTTTCTACAAAAAATTTAATAAAAAGTGATCAAAGTCATACACACCCTAGAATGGTATGAATGAAAAGTTCAGATCACCCCTCAAAAATGAGCCCCCATACAGCTCCGTACACATGATTACAAAAAAGTTATAGGGGTCAAAATACGGCGACAAAAAATAAAAGATTTTTTTCCCACATTAAATTTTTTTTAGCACTATCAAAACGCAAGAAAAACTATACATATAAGGTATCGCCAGATTCGTACTGACCTGTAGAATAAAAGTAACCAGTCAGTTTTATCGTACATCGAACGACGTAAATAAAAAACCCGTAAAACTGTGGTGGAATTGCATTTTTTTTTTTGCAATTTCACCCCATTTGGAATTTTTTTCCCGCTTTCCACTACATCATATGCAATATTAAATGGTGGCTTGGAAAGTACAACTTGTCCCTCAGAAATCAAGCACTCATATGGCTATGTGAACAGACAAATAAAAAAGTTATGGCTTTGGGAAAGCAGGGAAGGGAGCGCAAAACAAAGACGCAAAAAAAAATAACTCCGGGGGAGAAAGGGTTAAAGGCTTCCATTGTGACTTCCGTCTTATGGATTCCGTTATTTTCCGTTATAACCATGTTATAACAGAAAACAAAAATGGAATCCATAACGGTGATGTGAACCCGCCCTTATTTGAAGGGGTTGTGTCAAAATAAATTTACTTTGTTTGATTACCCAAATTTAAAACAAGTTTTTAATTGGATTTATTTCAGGAATAATGCCTCTGTGTCTAGACATTCTTGCTGCATACTTGTGCCCAGGTTCTTTTTATTCCCTCTCAGAATATTTACCTAAGGTGTCCAGTGTTGTTGAGAAAAAGTGCATTTTAGTGATCTGATTATTATTACTGGCCTACATAATAGTAGAAATCACTCTACTAAGGATCTAAGGTGATGGGACTGAGCTACTGGAGATGTGTGACCACCAGCTTTGAATATGTCACCTAATCAAGTTATGATACCAAACATTTAATCCCTTCCCTACAACCGGGTGCCTTTATATGGCGGAATTAGGGTCTTTAAATATGTCTTGACCCCGAGTGCCTGCTGTTTTACATAAACACCTGGGGTTAATGTCTGATATATAACGCTGATCACAGGTATTTAACCTCTCAGATGTGACCATTGTGACCACGGCATCTGAGAGGCTTTTCCTGCGGGATAATCTGCAGGATAGGAACATAGCGAATCTCCCATAGACTGCAATAGTAATTGCAGTCTATGGGAGAAGCAATCTGATGATCGCATGTTCAAGTCCCCTAGGGGGACTTTAAAAAGTGGAGAAAAAGTAAAAAAATAATTATAAAATGGTGTCACCCCCTTTTCTCCTAATAAACGAACAATACAAAAATAAACATTTTCACCACCATATTCCAAAATACCTATACTATTAATATATAAATGTATTTATCCTGTACAATGAATGCTGTAATGGAAAAAAATGGCCGATGCTGTGTTTTTTGTCGCTTCCCCTCCTGAAAAATATCAAATATAAAAGTGATCAAAAAGCCATCCACTTTCCAAAATGGTGTCAATACAAACTACCTATCAACCTCCTGCAAAAAATGAGCCCTCACACTGCTCCGTAGACATAAATATACACTAAACAAAAATATAAACGCAACACTTTTGGTTTTGCTCCCATTTTGCATGAGCTGAACTCAAAGATCTGGAAATGTGCAGTTTTATCACACAGCACAATGCCACAGATGTCGCAACGTTTTAGGGAGCTTGCAATTGACATGCTGACTGCAGGAATGTCTACCAGAGCTGTTGCCCGTGCAATGAATGTTCATTTCTCTACCATAAGCTGTCTCCAAAGGCATTTCAGAGAATTTGGCAGTACATCTAACCGGCCTCACAACCGCAGACCACGTGTAACCACACCAGCCCAGGACCTCCACATCCAGCATGTTCACCTCCATGATCGTCTGAGACCAGCCACTCGGACAGCTGCAGCAACAATCGGTTTGCATAACCAAAGAATTTCTACACAAACTGTCAGAAACCATCTCAGGGAAGCTCATCTGCATGCTCGTCGTCCTCATCGGGGTCTGGACCTTACTGCAGTTCGTCGTCATAACCGACTTGAGTGGGCAAATGCTCACATTCGATGGCGTCTGGCACGTTGGAGAGGCATTCTGTTCATGAATGAGTCCCGGTTTTCACTGTTCTGGGCAGATGGCAGACAGCGTATGTGGCGTCGTGTGGGAGATCGGTCAACGTTGTGGATCGAGTGGCCCATGGTGGCGGTAGTTTTATGGTATGGGCAGGCGTATGTTATGGACAACTAACACAGGTGCATTTTATTGATGGCATTTTGAATGCACAGAGATACCGTGTCGAGATCCTGAGGCCCATTGTTGTGCCATTTATCCATGACCATTACCTCATGTTGCAGCATGATAATGCACGGCCCCATATTGCCAGGATCTGTACACAATTCCTGGAAGCTGAAAACATCCCAGTTCCTGCATGGCCAGCATACTCACTGGACATGTCACCCATTGAGCATGTTTGAGATGTTCTGGATCGGCATATACGACAGCGTGTTCCAGTTCCTGCCAATACTCTGCAACTTCGCACAGCTATTGAAGAGGAGTGGACCAACATTCCACAGGCCACAATCAACAACCTGATCAACTCTATGCGACGGAGATGTGTTGCACTGCGTGAGGCAAATGGTGGCCACACCAGATACTGACTGGTTTTCTGACCCCCCCCAGTAAGGCATAACTGTGCACATTTCAGAGTGGCCTTTCATTGTGGGCAGTCTAAGGCACACCTGTGCAATATTCATGCTGTCTAATTAGCACCTTGATATGCCACACCTGTGAGGTGGGATGGGTTATCTCGGCAAAGGAGAAGTGCTCACTAACACAGATTTAGACAGATTTGTGAACAATATTTGAGAGCAATGGGTCTTTTGTGTATGTAGAAAATGTTTCAGATCTTTGAGTTCAGCTCATGCAAAATGGGAGCAAAAAACTAAAGTGTGGTGTTTATATTTTTGTTCAGTGTAAATAAGCTATGGGGGTCGGTATATGACGATGCAAATAAAAAAAAAATCTTTTTTGTCAAATTTTATATTTTTTTAAAGTACTAACAAAAGAAAAACTATATAAAAAAGAAAAAAGGTATAGCTGTAATCATACTGACCTACACAATGGAGTGAACATATCATTTTTACAGCATAGGGCACACCATAAAAACAAAAACCATAAAACAGTGGCGGAATTACATTTTTATTTTCAATTCCACCCTATTTCAAATTTTTTCCTTCCCCACTTCATTGTATGCAATATAACAATGTACAACTTATACCACAAAACAAGCTCCATACATCTATGTGAACAGAAAAGAAAAAACGTTATAGCTCTGGGAGAGCAGTGAGTAAAAAAAACAAAAATTTGGAAAATCACTCTGTAATGAAGAAGAGATTAGACAACTAATGGCAACCCAAACATCTGTCTGAGGTATAAATAATATACAGTACTTGTAACAAGTGTAAAATAGCCTTGCCCCTCTTACTAAGCACACTGTATCTTTTGCGTAACGTTCCATTGACCCTGTTGTCGTAGCAACACCACTTAAAGGGGTTATCCCATGATTAATGTAAAAAAATAAAATCAGACCTCATATAGCTAGAACAAAGCTAGAACCAGCTCTGTACCTCACATGAACCCAGATATCTCCACAGTCACATCTCCAATTGCTCTGCTAGGTTATCTTCAGCCTGGCAGCTCAGGAGGTATGTCCTTTCTGCTGCAGCTCTCTACCTGGAACTGCCACAGCTTCTAACATGACATATGGCTGGCAGCAGTTGAAGATTTAGACTGAGCATGTTCGACCATCTCCCCTGATGATGCTGCTACTGCAGCGAAATATGTCGGGCAGTAGCTTATCAATTGCTATTTTAATAGCACCACATTCTACTGTTGCAATATCAACTAAGGCTTCGGAGGCTAGTTAGATAAAATGAATACCTGAGATACAGATAGGTAGTGAGGCGAACAAGTGGTAGCCCCTGACTCAGACACTATTAGGATGCAGGTGCAAAACAGTTTTAAAATATTTAGTTTCTTCTGTTTTAGTTTTCATTTTGTAAGAGAAAACTATTGAAGTTTATAGATATGAAGGGAACATGGGTTTTTCACACAATGAACCATAAGTGTCCCTCTTTGACCATCCCAAAAGTTTGGAGGTATTCTGTGGGCCATGACATTTTCATCCATGTTTGATGCACAATGTTTGATATATTATATAATATGGGCGCTCCACAGGGTTTTGTACCACTGTAGAACACCTAAGAGAGTATTTTAAAGGGTATTGTACTAAGGTAAAAACAGTCGATCACAAAATACTGTCGCCAGCAGCACAAAATACTTCTCCAAAAACTTCTACTGGCCGGCCGTGAGGTGGGCTTAGGCGGCCTCATGGGCATCAGCCCACCAGGAAATTTCCCTGTAAGTCCTATGGCCAATATGCCCCTGCTAGCCATCAGCCACTGTGACACCGATGTAAGCACAAGTGTGTGTAATACTGTATGCCATGTTAGAAATAGTTGTGCAGCTACAAACCTGTATTCCTATATATTAGCCATTAAGAATATCAGGTTCTTCCCATTTAAATTAATATTTGATCTTCATTATACAATATTATCAATGCAGAAACAAACTTTCTATTTACATATTATTACTTTAAAAATGACCTGCCACCACTTTTCCCAATTAATTAAACAAAGTTCATAATATTAATATTTTTTATTTTATAATTTGCTCTATTTGCAAGCTATGAGTTCCAAAATTGTTCTTCCTGCCAGTTCAATATTTTATTCAAGATGTGCAGACAATTGAAGGAGTTTTCCTATTGATTTTTAAACAGTGACCCCCAGTGCCTCCCATACAGTATAATGGCCTAAACTCAGAATAATGACACCCAGTGGCCCCCTAATTCAGAATAACGACCCCCAGTGGCTTCCACACAGTATAATGACCTCCTGTGCCCCCCCCCAATACAGTATAATGACCCCCAGTAGCCCCCTCACTGGGGGTCATACTGTATGGGGGGGCACTGGGGTTTATTATACTGTATGGGGTTCACTGGGAGTCATTATACTGAATGGGGGCTCTGGGGTCATTATAATGAATGGGTGGGGGGTCATTGGGGATCAATTTACTGAATTGGGGGCACTGGGAGTCATTATACTGTGTGGGGGGGCATTGGGGGTGCTTATACTGTGTAAGGTCCCTCACATACCTATGCTGGAGCGCAGGGAAGCCGGCGGTCCTTGCATTCACTAACCGCATCTCATCTTCCTGTGCTCCTTCTCTCCTGCGGCCCACTGCAAGCAGTGAGACACGTCATGACGTCACCGTTGGTCCAGGCCTGGAGGAGAGAAGGAGCTGCGGTTAGTGAATGAAAGGACCGCTGGCATCCCCGGCGCTCCAGCAATTAGCACTTCCATCTGTATTGATGTAAACACTCATAGCAGCCAGCCCCGCACCCCCCTGAGAGCTGGACCGTCCCCCTTAGCACGCCAGTGCACAGTGGGCCCCCCCAGGAGCAGTGGGCCCCCGCACTTGACGGGTATGCCCTGTGCTAACGTTGGACATGCACGTGACATGCCCATGCAGAACCAGAAGAAAACAGTGCAGGAACTGGAAGATGGAGACAGCAGAGATAACATGGAGGACCAAAGCAGCGTGGAGCAGGTAACTATGAATCAGGGGGCAGGCTGCGGGCACTTGCTTGGGACTCTTAATTACCTTTATTTTTTATATTGTTTATTAGCATTTTCTGATAAAGACATAGTGACAAGACACCAACAATGGTGTAACAAGGTACAGGATACAGAAGGCAAAAAGAGTCGTCGAGTGCATGAAGGATGGTGACACAAAACAGCAGATTTCAATTGATTGTTGTCACAACCAGACAGCTGAGAAGCTCTGACAGAAGCCTTTCAGAACCTCCTCCTTGAGTTTTCTTTGTTACTCCCAGAAAACTGCCTGAATCTCCTAGAGGGACAAACATTTGCCAAATGATTTATACCTCCACAACAAAAACAAACCCTGCCATGCGGGCTGAATCTTCTATTGTCAGAGGCAATCAACCCCAGCTGCATGGGCTCCTGCTCAGAAGGGGCTGACAACGACTGAGACCCCTGCGCACAGAATGAGACCGCTGCACTGTCCCGGGACTGAGTATGACAGGAAGGAGAGATCTCTCCTCTCTCTCTAAGACGCCTGTCAATACGAACGGCCTGAGACATAGCAGAGTCCAAGGAGATAGGCCTCTCATGAAAGGCAAATGCATTTTTCAATCCCTCTGAAAGACCATGGCAAAATTGACTTCGGAGTGCAGCATCATTCCAACCAGTATCAGCTGCCCATCTCCGAAATTCTGAGCAGTATATCTCTGCGGATTGTTTACCCTGGCATAACAGACGTAGTCTAGACTCAGCCAGAGCAATACGATCCGGATCATCATATATCTGACCCAGGGCTAAAAAGAATTCATCCACTGAACAGAGGGGCCGTGCCCCCTCCGGCAGCGAAAAGGCCCAGGACTGAGCGTTACCCCTGAGCAGCGATATAATGATCCCCACCCTCCGTTCCTCATCACCAGAGGAATGGGGAAGAAGGCGAAAATGGAGTTTGCAAGCCTCTCTAAAACGCACAAAATTCTCACTACCCCCGGAGAACGTATCCGGGAGCGAGATCTTAGGCTCAGAACAAACTCCATGAACGCAAGCTGAACCGGTCACTTGAAACTGAGAAAAAGTCTTACGGAGATCAGCTACCTCCAATGAAAGACCCTGGAAGCGTTCAGCCAAAAGTGAAACCGGATCCATGCTTAAGACGGTTTTGGCGGCTTATAATGTCACGGATGGTGTACAGGAAACAAGACAATGCAAAATAATCTATGACTCACTGGATCCACAACTAAGGAACAAAAGGGAGACCCCTGCATGAGACCTGGCACACTCTCCCTGACTGCTCAGCCTATGCGAACACCCCAAAGGTGGATGATCGCATATCCACGTACCTCGACTATCTAACGCCTGAAGACCCTACAATAGTGAGGGACACGACCACCGGCTCCCTACACTAGACACGGAGGGAGTCAGGGTCTCCTAAGATCCAGCAAACAGAAAATCACAAATAAATATACAGCACTTATCTTGCAGAAGACTGGGATATAGGAACAGCATGCACACACACTCCAGGAAGTTGTATAAGCCGCACACTACTGCATTATGGGGAGGAATTTAAAGGGAAGCAATCAGTCCAACTGCATGACAGCTGAGAGAGGCTAACGAGATGAGGAACTGAAACCAAAACAAAGAAAACTCAAGGAGGAGGTTCTGAAAGGCTTCTGTCAGAGCTTCTCAGCTGTCTGGTTGTGACAATTGTTTGACAAGCAAGCAGGGTGAGAGGCCAGGAGATGGCTAACACAATAGAAATAATCTTCACTTTTTCTAGGCTAGCAAGAAAGAAGATCACTCACATCTAGATCGGTTAACACTTTAACTCGAGTAAGCGTAGGTGGTGCTAGGGGTCAGCCAAGACAGCTCTCCGCCGAAGACAATTGAATAGACAAAAGGCTGTTGTTAAAGCTTCACCTAATGTTGCAGTGGAAGTCCCAAGGTAGGAGCCTAGAAAGGGGTTGGGTCCGCAATTAAGCAGCCTTTTTGCTATGTGGTTATAGAAAGTAATGAAACTTCAGATCTCCCAAAATAGTAAGGATAGCCCATAGTAATGGGAAGCTGTCCAATATATCTCTATGGGGGACATTTATTAACTTATATATACACCACTTTTTGGAGTATTAAAGTCGCACATTTTTTCACACTGTACTTTTGCAGCGAAATCTGTGCGCTTCCACCAGCAGCGCAGAAGGACTGTTTATTTTTTACAGAAAAATGGTGATAAATCCTTCATGCAAAAACAAATGTTGATCTTCTTTGTTGGCCACTAAATGCTATACATTTAAAGGGCATCTGTCAGCAGATTTGTAGCTATGAAACTGGCTGACCTGAGCTAAAGGCATCTGTTAGGCTGGGTTCAGACCTGAGTGTACTTGATATGCGCGTTTAACGCGCGTTTTTGTCGCGCGTTTTTGTGCGCGTTTTTGTCCATAGTCAACGCGCGTTTTACGCCCGTTTGTGTGATGGACAGCAGTGTTGTCCTATGAAAATACAGCCCTGTCTATATGAAAGGTGTCTAATGAGAGAGAAATGCAGGTGGGCAATTTCATGTGTTTTGGGAGAGTGGATTGTTTGCAGTCATGGAATTCTCCAGAAGGCGACCAATTGCGGCAATTGTTGCAGCAATCCATCTCAGACGTTTGCGGCGAAGGAGAGAGAGCAGGCGACGCTTCTGTGTCCATCCTGTCATTGCCAATCGAAATGAAAGGGGACAGTTCTGGGCACTGTATGTGGCCCTCCGGGCCCATGAAGACAAATTTCTTTCATACACGCGGATGTCCATCACCAGGTTTGTACATATACAATAGTTATAGTAGTGGTGTTGCAATTGTGAAGGTACCAGTTGTAGTATTTTGGGATTGTTAACCCTCCCCATTTTCGTTTGGAACAGCTTTGATGAGCTCCTGGGGTTGTTGGGCACCCGTTAAGAACGTCAGGACACCTTCATGCGGTACAGTATACCACCAGCGGAAAGACTGATTATTACTTTGCGGTAAGTAGACTCTAATTGTGGCCTTATAAAGCATTTGCATTGTGTGGTGACTAGATATTAGTGTGGCCTTTGCTATTTTCTACTGGTGGTTGTGACGTTTGAGTGTTTTTGCGGGGGGGGGGGGGGGGTTTGGTGTGTATGCTTTTTAAATTTGGCATATAGATACCATACTTACATAGTTTACCCACATTTTTCCATACGGAACCACTCACTTCCAAATAAGAGTCACAAAAACTTTGCAAATGATTTTAATTTGGGGAAAAGTTACAGAACATGTTCCAGTTCCTCCAAAAATGCGCAAAGTATGTTTTACCAAATCAACATAACTATGCTACTTTATAACGTTAAATTATTCGGAAATTTTCCGCAAAAAACAATGAATGTAGAACACCCCTGACACACCAAATTATGTCTGTTATTTATCACAGATTTTGGTAGTGTGGAAAGGTAAAATGTGGCTCGGGATCCCGCATGGCCTCTCTCAGTCCGCCTGATTGATGGCCAGGTTGCATTTGAGCGGGGGTGGAGCGGTTGTTGCCCATGCTGGTGGAGGGATAGCTGTATGATGATTGTGGTTGTGTGTGGCATGTGTCATGAGGGTGTGGTATGTTAGTTTGTGGGTATGTTTGTGATGTGTATGTGTGAGTGGTTGGTGGATGTTGTGGTGGATGTTGTGGTGGATGTTGTGATGCATTGTTTGCCTGTGTGATATCATAACATGGAATGAAGCTGTCTAGGGCCCTTGTTAAGGTATCCCTCGCTTCTGTTATTCGACTTCTGGGCACTTGCTGCATTTTTTCCTCCAAACTCAACAGGAAAAGGCCATCACAAGAGAGTTTGGGTGCAGGATGGGCAAGTGCATCCAGGCATGCAATTAGCCGGTCCTCTTGGCGTTCTGGCCTTCTCCTTTTTGGTCGGTGAGTCCGAAGGTTTGCGGTTTCCACGACAGGTGGGGCAGGCTGTGTGGGGGTTTGGAATGTAGGGGTGGGATCGGGTGGAGGAGGACTTAGTGGCCCCGTAGACGCACAGGCCTCACTGTCTCTGGTGACCTCCTCCTCTTCCTCCTCCTGCTGTTGTGGTTGCGACCAGCTACTATCGGTGCTGTGAACATGAAAATATACATAAGTATGTGCAAGATATGAAAGTGAATGCATGTTATACCACACCCTCTCCTGCATGTGTATGCACTGGACTCACCTCCGCATTTCAGTGCATGGTATAAGAAAGGCCATTTGCTCTGCATGGACATAACTGGACCGTGCACTTGGCGAAGCTCCGCTCCTCTGTTCCCTCTCCTTGCGCCGATGACGAACGAATGCATCTTTCAGGCTCTTCCACTTGCTTTTAAGTACGTTTACTATATTAAAAAAAAAACAACATCCATTAATTTTAATCCAGATTTTCACTCTTTTTTTTGCAGCTATCTAGCTACTGGCCACTCTTTGATCAGTCTTCACTACACCTTCCTGATCGGGAAATCCACAGCCACTGTGATCGTGAAGGAAACCTGCATCGCCATTTGGCATGTCTTACATGCTGCTGTGATGGGCCAACCAAACAAGGAGGAGTGGCTGAAAATTTCGGATACTTTTCAGCTAACATGCAATTTCCCAAACTGTGTAGGAGCAATTGACGGCAAACACATCCGCGTTCTGAAGCCAATGAGGAGTGGCAGTCAGTTCTTTAATTATAAAAAATACTTTTCTGTAGTTCTTTTTGCAGTATGTGATGCTAACTATTGTTTCCGTTACATCGATGTGGGTTCCTATGGGGGTTCCTATGGCAGCAGCTCTGACTCTGCTGTTTTTGGCCATTCTGACTTTGGTCAAATGCTCATTACTAATTCCCTTGACCTTCCCGGGAACACCACACTGCCTGGCACCACTTATCCGTCTATGCCATTTGTTTTTGTTGGGGACGAGGCATTTGCTCTAGGTCAGCATCTTATGAGGCCATACTCCAGCCGTGGTCTCTCCATTGCGCGACGTGTTTTTAATTATCGTCTGACAAGAGCACGCAGGGTGGTGGAATGTGCATTCGGCATATTATCCAACAAATGGCGAGTTCTGCATTCACCCATACATCTTAAATTGGAGACCGCCATCTCGGCTGTGAAGGCGGCATGTGCTCTTCACAATTTTGTCAGACAAAGGGATGGCTTCAAAAGGGATGGCTTCAATTTTGAGGATTCTTTGAGCCATTCCATGGAGAGTCCGATTCGCAGCGGGGGACCACACATGGTGCCGCTATTCGGGACCACTTCACTGCATATTTCATGTCACCACAGGGGGAGTTACCTCGGCAAATGCAAGCCATATAAATTTCTATTATTTTGTCTTTTTCTGCTGCAAAGATTGTTTCGTTATCTTTTAATATTCCATTTTATTTGTTTAGTGTAATGGCTGCATTAAAAGATTTGAAGAGTGAATGTGTGCAATGTCCTTTTTTCACCTATATAGTGACCATTGTAGAAGCACCTATAGTGCCCACCAATACTCGTCCATTAACAAGGGAAAACAATGTGGGCGGAATTAGGGGTCCCATTTATGGGCCCAATACTCGTCCATTAACAAGGGAAAACAATGTGGGCGGAATTAGGGGTCCCATTTATGTGGCCAATACTGGTACTGTAGACATACAATCACCTATAATGTGCCAGTGCTGCAATAGCCCACAAGCACAATAATGTTTCAACGTAGACAATATCCATATCAACTTTATAACACCAATCCGCACCACAAATGTAGGCCAACATTTGAAATTAAAATACATTTCCTGATTGGAACAGCGACATCTGGCGAAAAACACAGTGGAACAAGTGCAAATTGAGCATACTGGCCCACTACATTGTGCCAGAATGTGGATGACGGGAAACATTGACTGCCCATATACTAGAACAGGGATGGTGAAGCTGCAGCCCTCCAGCTGTAGCAAAACTACAACTCCATGCATGCCTGGACAGGCTACAGCAAGTAAAATACAGCACAGCATATTGGGAGTTGGAGTTAGACAACAGCTGGAGGGCCGCAGGTAGAGCTGGGCTGGACTATTACATATATAGTTTTTACACCAGTGCACACAAGGAGTTCCTTTTTACACTCAGAACACACATGTCAATACCTTGCCCTTCTTTCCCTGTTTTGGATAATCTCATCCACTGTGGCCAGATGTTTTGGCCAATGTCCTCCCATGCCTGCTTCCTGCTTCTCCTATTTTTGAAATTTGCATCCTGGATGTCATACAGGCAGCGTTTTGACTGCACAAGCCTGATCAGTGTCTCACTATCACAGCCAGCTTCCTCCATCTTGGTCAGGCTACACATTTGCCTCTCACTAGGGGTGTGTCCTTTTATTGCCTGTTGCTATGTGCAAAACACGCGTTCGTACGCGCGTTTTGCTGGTCACAAACGCGACAAATAACATATATGCGCGTTCCTATGCTATCCTATGGCCGCAAACGCGCGACAAAACGCCCCAAAGAAGCTCAAGAACTTGTTTGAGCGTAGGGCGCTTTTTAGCGCGTTCAAACGCGCTGTAAAACGCTCAAGTGAGAACCAGGGCCATAGGGAAGCATTGGTTTTCATGTGTTGAGCGTTTTACAGTGCGTTTGAACACGCTGTAAAACGCTCAAGTGTGAACCCAGCCTAAGGCTCAATTCACACCTGAGCGTTTTACAGCGCATTCCTACGCGCTGTAAAACGCTCAACAAGGAGAAACCAATGCTTCCCTATGGTAATGGTTCTCACCTGGGCGTTTTACAGCGCGTACGATCGCGCTGTAAAACGCCCGACGCTCACACAAGTACAGGAGCGTTTTTTTGGGCGCTTGTCGCGCGTTCCCGTACATAGACTTTCGGGAACGCGCGACACTGTGTGCACACTTGTCTCTGTATGCGCGCTTGTAAACGTCCGTACAATCGCGCATACAGAGCGCTCCTTTCAGAACGCTCAGGTGTGAATTGAGCCTTAGAGATGAGCAAAGTTCTTGAAAATTCGATTTGGCTGCTTCATCGTATTTTACAAAAATAATTTGTTTTCTGACGAATTTCTTCGTCGCAAAGGACATTTTTTTGTAAGTAGTGGGTGCAATGACAGGGGTCGGCGATTGTGCTGCTCCCCGTCATTGTACCCCTCAGATTGTGGCATCTGACATTAATATTAAGGTCTATAATAAATAAAAAATAAATAAAATCATGCTTACCTGATCCATTTAATTGCTAAGAGCCCGTCGTCTCCATCACATGTGCCCCCATTACTGAAAATAATACGTTTTAATATATGCAAATTAGCCTCTAGGAGCAACAGGGGCATTGCCGTTACACCTAGATGCTCTGCTTTCTCCGCATTCAAAAAATTAAAACTGCATTTTTAATGGCTGCACAGCACATTAAATATCACATGGCAATAATAATGAAGGTGGCTATACAGTGCAGTCTTCATTAGTTAAATAAAAGACAGCTGCGGCCTTATCGGTTGCATGGTTCTCGACCACAGCTGGATGTGACAGGTGGATCACAATCATGCCGTGTGTCGTACCCTAAGGCCATACCTTAAAAAAAGAAGAAGTAGTAGAGGTTTTATTATACAGCTATTATAGATTACTATATATTATATAAGTTCATTTTTACTCTGGTAAATATCTATACTGCAGTTTTTGCATGCACACACAAAACATCTGCTTGCATGCATCCTGCTGCTGCTAAGCACCAATCAGTACAGTACGCATCTGCTCAGTTTTCCATATAGACTTTTATTTTTTTATGCAGGTGTGTAAAAAAAAAAAAAAAAAAGAAGCTGCAGTTAGTGATAAAGATTAGGGATGAGCGAACTTGTGTTTTTAAGTTTGGCATATAAGGTTCGGGTTATCTAATAATTCCGTTATGTTTTCGGCTACCACAGACCATAACTTATGGTCCATGGTAGAGGGATCCATAACGGAATTCTTAGATAACCCGAACCTTGTACACTGAACTTGAAAACACAAGTTCGCTCAACACTAGTAGAGATATGTCTCCAGCAGTGAGAAGAAGTAGAGAGAGTGATAGCAGGTGTGAGTAGCATACGGCATGAGGTGGCTGAGTTTGTTTAGAGGGGAAGGTTTTTCAGTTTAGTAGGAGGTGAAGGTAAGCAAGTGAGAGGATAGAAGGGATGGATAGATAAATTGTGTTTTCGAGGGAAGATTTGTTGAATCACACACACACCCCAATAAAAACAAAAATGGCCCATTCATCCCAAAGAATTCAGGAGAAAATGGGTCTCTTCAAATGTGACATGGCACCCCAAAACCATTCAAGCAAAATCTGCCATCCAAATTCCATATGGCAATCCTTCCCTTCTGAGCGCTGCTGTGTGCCCATACAGTAGTTTACGACCACATATGGAGCGTTACCATGTTTCGGAGAAAATGTTTAACAAATTGTGGGGTGATTTTCTCCTCTTACACCTTGTGAACATGAAAAATTTGGGTCTAAAGTGACATTTTCTTGTACAAAATGTAACTTTTCATTTTCACAGCCAAGTTTTTACATTTTATGAAACACCTATTGTGTCAAAGTGCTCACTACACCCCTTGAAAAATTTCTTGGGTGAGTAGCTTCAAAATGGGGTAACTTTTTGTGATTTTCACTGTAGGGGTACTTCAGGTTCTCTTCAAATATGAGAAAGCGCCCAAAAATAATTCCTGGAAAATCTTCTCTTCAAAAACCAAATGTCACTCTTTCCTTTATGAAATCTGCTATGTGCCCATACAGCAGTTCACAACGACATATGGTGTGTTTCTGTAAATTGTAGAATCAGGATAATAAATATTGAGGTTTGTTCTGTTGTTAACCCTTGCTGGGAAGCAGTAAAAAATTTATTAAAATGGAAAAGCTGCAAAAAAAATGACATTTTGAATTCTCACCCTCATAAACCCATCTAAAGGGTTAACACATTTTTTAAAATCAGTTTTGAATAATTTTAGGGGTCATTTTTGGGTGGTTTATATTATGTAAGCCCCACATTTATAACTGCATTGGTCTTTAAAAATGTGGGATTTGGAAATTTTCAGGAAAATTTTTGAAATTGCCCCTGAAATACTAAACTATCTAGTGTCAACAAAAAGTGGACACATGGTGAATTTTAACTATTTCATGAGTTATCACTATCCGTCTTAAAAGTATATTGACATCATATTTGCTAAATTTGGCTTTGTCAGGAAGGTGAAGAATAGCTGTGTAGGGAAGGAGTTAACTATATACAAAGCACTTCTTGGAAACACACCTACCTGCAGAGCAAGAGAAGCTGTGTACCCTAACCCATCCCTTCTCATCCAGGTGGAGAATGAATGGACATGGGTCCCTCCATTCACTTTTGTGGGGGTCATGGAAACAGGCACACATGCTTGGCTAATTCCCATATTAGCCAATGGAGAGACCTGCATGTGTGGCCTTAATTCATTCTCTTCCTGGATTCAGAAGGCAGAGGCCACCTCACTAGGTGCACTTGGGTCTAGGAACCATTTGCTTTAGAGATAGCTGTAGGTCCAAGAGGTGTGCTACTATGTATGAACCACAGACCAGATCCATAAAATGAATCCGACCCAAGACCAGAACCCTAAAATCAATTCAGACCCCAGACCAGACAAACAGAAGAAACATATTTAGCTTCCTTTGATCTATATATCAGACAGTAGTTCCTTTCCTAAAGATGGACCTTCCATTATAGATGCATTGGAGGAGACATTAGCTTTGTCCAATGCATCTTTGACAGTAGGACTAAGAACTTTGGACAGCTCCTGTCTGCAGTCTGCCATTTGAGGATCACTGTAATAGAGGAAGCTGTAAAGTACTTTTAGGGCACAGGGTTTGATATCCAGTTAAATCAACAGAATTTAAAGTTTCACTGCAGTCTAGTGCATCAGAACTGTAAGGGGAAAAAAGCTATGTTACATTCCCTGAATATTTTGTCCACATCGCTGGAAAGTGCGGACCCATGACGTACCGGTACGGCATGGATCCCGAGTCCTTAAGGACCCATTGAGCAGGCACCTAGGCTAAATGCGCGGGGGGTCCCGTGACCCCCCCGTGTCAGCGATCGCCGCAAACCGCAGGTCAACTCAGACCTGCGGTTTGAGGCTTTTTATGGTGCGGCAGCAGTGCCATCGGGTCCCCATGGCGCTGTGGGGGGTACCCAATGGCATGGAAGGCAGCGCAATGCCTTCCTGAGGCATCTGCGCTGCCTTCCGGTGAAGAGCCTGTGAGATCCAGCCCCCTGGATCTCACAGGCCCCGGAAGCTGTATAAGTTACTCATACTGTATAAGTTACTCATACAGCCAATGCATTCCAATACAGAAGTATTGGAATGCATTGTAAAGGAATATACCCCCAAAAGTTCAAGTCCCAAAGTGGGACAAAAAATAAAGTGAAAAGAAAAGTTGAAAAAATAAAGTTTTCCCCCAAAAAAATTAAAAGTTGCAAGTAAAAATAAACAAAAACGTCATTTTCCCCAAATAAAGTAAAAAAAAAATTGGTAAAAAATAGGGGGGGGGGGGGGAGTATACATATTAGGTATCGCCGCGTCCGTATCGACCGGCTCTATAAACATATCACATGACCTAACCCCTCAGATGAACACCGTAAAAAATAAAAAATAAAAACTGTGCTAAATAAACAATTTTTTTGTCACCTTACATCACAAAAAGTACAACAGCAAGTGATAAAAAAAGCGTTTTCCCACCAAAATAGGACCAATCTAACCGTCACCTCATCCCGCAATAAATGAGCCCCTACCTGAGACAATCGCCCAAAAACTATGGCTCAGAATATGGAGACACTAAAACATCATTTTTTTTGTTTTAAAAAAGCTGTTATTGTGTAAAACTTACATAAATTAAAAAAAAGTATACATATTTGGTATCGCCGGGTTCGTATCGACCGGCTCTATAAAAATATCATATGACCTAACCCCTCAGATGAACACCGTAAAAAATGTAAAGTAAAAACTGTGCTAAATAAACCATTTTTTGTCACCTTGCATCACAAAAAGTGTAATAGCAAGCAATCAAAAAGTCACACGCACCCCAAAATAGTGCCAATAAAACCGTCATCTCATCCCTCAAAAATCATATTCTACCCAAGGTAATCGCCCAAAAACTGGAAAAATTATGGCTCTCAGACTATGGAAACACTAAAACATGATTTTTTTGCTTCAAAAAATAAATCATGGTGTAAAACTTACATAAATAAAAAAAAGGTATACCTATTAGGTATCGCCTCATCCGTGACAACCTGGTCTATAAAAATATCACATGATCTAACCTGTCAGATGAATGTTGTAAAAAACAAAAAATAAAAACGGTGCCAAAACAGCTATTTCTTGTTATCTTGCCTCACAAAAAGTGTAATATAGAGCAACCAAAAATCATATGTACCCTAAACTAGTACCAACAATACTGCCACCCTATCCCATAGTTTCTAAAATGGGGCCATTTTTTTTGGAGTTTCTACTCTAGGGGTGCATCAGGGGGGCTTCAAATGGGACATGGTGTCAAAAAAGCCAGTCCAGCAAAACCTGCCTTCCAAAAACCGTATGGCATTCCTTTCCTTCTGCGCCCTGCCATGTGCTCGTACAGCGGTTTATGACCACATATGGGGTGTTTCTGTAAACTACAGAATCAGAGCCATAAATATTGAGTTTGGTTTGGCTGTTAACCCTTGCTTTGTAACTGGAAAAAAATTATTAAAATGGAAAATCTGCCAAAAAAGTGAAATTTTGAAATTGTATCTCTATTTTCCATTAATTCTTGAGGAACATCTAAAGGGTTAACGACGTTTGTAAAATCAGTTTTGAATACCTTGAGAGGTGTAGTTTCTTAGATGGGGTCACTTTTATGGAGTTTCTACTCTAGGGGTGCATCAGGGGGGCTTCAAATGGGACATGGTGTCAAAAAAAAACAGTCCAGCAAAACCTGCCTTCCAAAAACCGTATGGCATTCCTTTCCTTCTGCGCCCTGCCATGTGCTCGTACAGCGGTTTATGACCACATATGGGGTGTTTCTGTAAACTACAGAATCAGTGCCATAAATATTGAGTTTGGTTTGGCTGTTAACCCTTGCTTTGTAACTGGAAAAAAATTATTAAAATGGAAAATCTGCCAAAAAAGTGAAATTTTGAAATTGTATCTCTATTTTCCATTAATTCTTGAGGAACACCTAAAGGGTTAACGACGTTTGTAAAATCAGTTTTGAATACCTTGAGAGGTGTAGTTTCTTAGATGGGGTCACTTTTATGGAGTTTCTACTCTAGGGGTGCATCAGGGGGGCTTCAAATAGGACATGGTGTCAAAAAAACCAGTCCAGCAAAACCTGCCTTCCAAAAACCGTATGGCATTCCTTTCCTTCTGTGCCCTGCCGTGTGCCCGTACAGCGGTTTATGACCACATATGGGGTGTTTCTGTAAGCTACAGAATCAGGGCCATAAATATTGAGTTTGGTTTGGCTGTTAACCCTTGCTTTGTAACTGGAAAAAAATTATTAAAATGAAAAATCTGCCAAAAAAGTGAAATTTTTAAATTGTATCTCTATTTTCCATTAATTCTTGTGGAACACCTAAAGGGTTAACAAAGTTTTTAAAATCAGTTTTGAATACCTTGAGGGGTGTAGTTTCTTTAATGGGGTCATTTTTGGGTGGTTTCGATTATGTAAGCCTTGCAAAGTGACTTCAGACCTGAACTGGTCCCTAAAAATTGGGTTTTTGAAAGTTTCTGAAAAATTTCAAGATTTGCTTCTAAACTTCTAAGCCTTGTAACATCCCCAAAAAATAAAATATCATTCCCAAAATGATCTAAACATGAAGTAGACATATGGGGAATGTAAAGAAATAACTATTTTTGGAGGTATTACTATGTATTATAGAAGTAGAGAAATTGAAACTTGGAAATTTGCCAATTTTTCAAAATTTTTGGTAAATTTGTTATTTTTTTATGCAAAAAAATTTACTTTTTTGACCCAATTTTATCAGTGTTATGAAGTACAATATGTGACGAAAAAACGATCTCAGATTGGCCTGGGTAAGTGAAAGCGTTTTAAAGTTATCAGCACTTAAAGTGACACTGGTCAGATTTGCAAAAAATGGCCAAGTCCTTAAGGTGAAATAGGGCTGAGTCCTTAAGGGGTTAAAGTACATATAATGAAGTAAACATGATGCATTCAGTTAAGTTTTCTGATTTTATTCTGCATGTTCTTTTACTCTCCAAAATGTGGTAAAGGCAGGGAGTAGGTTCTGTGGGTTGCTTGCTGGACTACAGTTTCCTGTGCACCTGCTCTAGTACCTTTTGCAACGTCGAGACTGATGAATATTTACTTAACAAGTTAAATATTGGGAGTGATGTACTTCAGTAATATGAAAGGAACACTTTCATATTTCCATATTTAATAATATTTCCCATCTAACCTTCCCTATTCTAATAACAATAGTAATAACAGAATATTGAAACATATGGATGGCAGAAAAGACCACATGACCCACCTAGTCTGCCCTTAAACCTACTGTGGATTTTATAATAATTTTACATTCTGCCATACAGTAATCATAGTGAAGCAAGACACCGCACAAAGCCTGTGCACTGAATAAACTAGAGGTAAACGCACTTTGTTTCAAAAAAGGGAACTAGTTACTAAATAGGACAAAGGTAATTTAGGAAAAATGGACTTTGGTGAAAGTTAATAAAAGGCATCACCTCAATACTTCTTTATAGACCCTGGGAGCATTACAGGGGGGACATTATGGATACTTGGGCACTGTTGGGTGTACTGAGAACACTGCAGGGGTTGGGATGCTAAAAGAAATAAGCCAATGAAATCAGTTTTTCATGGGCGTTTTTAATGGCCATGAAAAATGGATGCAAAACGGCCATTAAAAACAGAAAATGGCTGCACAAATGGTTGAAAAATTCCCATGAGAAACTGACAGTGTGACAGTTTTTAACCCGTTTTTTTTCACATGTATCCCTATTATCACTGTTAGGGATCATACACACAACCATGTTTTTTGTCTACATCCAATCTGCAATTTTTGCTGGTCAGATGTGGACCCATTCATTTCAATGGGGAAGAAAACGATGCGGACAGCACACCATGTGTTGTCCTCATCTGAATGCCCATTCTGTGGCCCTGCAAAAAGATATAGAACATTTCCTATTCCTGTCCGCATTACGGGCAAGAATGTGAACGTTACATTCTACAAAATGTGAAACGCGTCCGGTATACGTGTTTTGTGGATCCAAAGTTTGTGGACCAGCAAAAACGTTTATGGCTGTGTGCATGAGCCCTTAGGCCGAGTTCACACATCAGTTATTCGGTCAGTTATTTCCATCAGTGATTGTGAGTCAAAACCAGAAGTTAAGCCTACCCAGAGATAAGGTCTAATGGAAAGATCTGCACCTGTTCTGTGTTTTTGACTCCTTTGGCACCTGGTTTTGGCTGACAATAACTGATGGAAATAACTGACCAAATAACTGAAGTGTGAACTAGGCCTTACCTGTGATGTTACACAGGACTGTAGGTGACATTTACTACATTATCTGTACTATGAGAGGTATCACTGTGTTCTTGGTAGTGATACATAGGAGTGAAAGAGATATCTACTACTTTATCTGCACTCATCGAGTTATCATTGTATTATCTGTAGTGTTACATAGGACTGCAGGTGACATCAACTACAGTATCTGTCAGGGAGTTACCGTATCACTGTGTTATCTGCGGTGTTACATAGGACTGCCAGTAATATCTTCCCCTTTCCCTGCTTCCTTTACTTTGCTGTGTCCCCCAACGTATTATCCTGCTTCCTGCACAACATATGAATTCCTGGTTGAATTTGGAATATAAATTTCAGATTAGTGGAGGACCGGTGACCCTGCCGTTCATCAAAGTGAAGGGCCATGGCGTTCTGTGAGTTCTGCATCCCCTTCATCCATGTACATATGGCTGTATCTGTGCTTTTTCACTTAAAAAGGACAAGATGGAATGTTCAGCACATGATGTACCCTAATATTTCCACGTAGCTATTGGGTGGACCCAAGATTCAGTTTCTCTGGTGGGCTCTAGGCTCCCTAGTCAGACACTGACTACAGCTATACAGACTCCACTGCAGGTGAGGTGATAACATGTTAAGACACCCATCACCACAGTTGAGGACAGACAGGCGCACTCCAAAGCCTGCTTCACACAAGTGAACACCTATAGCCACAAATGGCAGCTTATTGCTTAGTCACAAGAGAAGGACTACTATAGAGTGCTATTATCTGCCATCTTGCCTGCCACCATACCTTGTACAGATGGCAGCTGGATGTACTTTAGCTATTCCTTTGCACCCAGAAAAGAAAAATGTTTGAGGTGCGTCTACATTTGCCTGATTCCTTTTTTATTTTTATTTTTTATTTCAACACCTTTATTAATATACCAAGGCAATACAAAAGAAGAAAAGAAAAACAAGCTTCAACTTGATGTAATAATATAGTTATTTGTTACCACTTTACCCTTAACCCCCGTTTCCTGCCCTCCCCTCCCCTGTGATGTGTCCAGCCCCCCCCCCCCTATATCCCTGGGAAGGATGGGGAGAAGAAAGAGAAGAGAGGGGGGGGGGGAGAGAAAAAATTAACTCATCACTTCCAGTCAGCCCATATCTTAATCCATTTCTCAAATGAGTCTCTCTGCTCATAGAGAATCCGTTCATAATTTTTGACCTTATTAACCAGATTTATCCCATTACTTACCTCTGGAGTATGATGTGCAAACCAACTCCGACTAATCAAGACCCTGGCCAGTAATAATATTCTACCTAAGAGGATCTTTTTATATTTATAATTGTAGTTATCTAGGGAGGAAAAATCATTCAGCAAGAACAGTTGAGGCTCAAAAGGAATCCGTATTTTAAGGTTTTGTAAAAGGACATTATTAATACCATTCCAGTAGGCTCGAAGTTCCGAGCAAGCCCAGATCATGTGCAGGTAATCCGCACCTAAAGTATCACAGCGAGGACATTTAGAAGTATTTCTCATTCCGCACCTATTTAGCCAGATAGGAGTAACATATAATCTATGGTAAATATTGAACTGTATTAAAACATGATTAAAGTTATGGGATAATAAGTGAGAATTACTAAAAATACTTCCCCACCCTACCAGTTGTATATCTGGACAGTCCAACCCCCAGGCCCTTTGACCCGGCGATTATGTCTCTCCGAAGCGTTACTTAAGTAATAATTTATATATGTTTGAGATCTTTACCCAATACTCCAAAGCCTCTAACCTGAGGGTCCTGCCTAATAGCCAGAGCCAGGGGCTCAATATAAATGTCAAATAGGAGTGGTGATAGTGGACAACCCTGGCGAGTGCCTCTATTTAGGTTAAAACTACTAGTAAGGCTCCCATTAACACTCAGCCTAGCCGTAGGGGATATATACATTAGTTTAATCATATTTATAAATCTCTCCCCAAAACCCATCCTGGCCAGAACCTTCCAGAGAAATCGCCACTCCACACTGTCAAAGGCCTTGGAGGCATCCAGTGACAGGATGGAGCGAGCAGACCCCCCAGATGCCTGTATATTGGCATAGAGCCGATGAAGATTGAAGTGAGTACCCTTTTTTGGGATAAAACCATTCTGGTCCGGATGAACAATGGAGGAGATAACCCCCGTGAGTCTTGTAGCCAGAATCCTCGCCAGAAGCTTTACGTCCGCGTTTAGGAGGGAGATCGGTCTATACGATCCCAAATCTGTGAGGTCCTTATCTTTCTTTGGAATTAATATTATCACGGCTTCCGACATTGAATCCGGTAGGGTCCCCTCGTCTGCCGAGTCGGCAAAGACCTGCAGCAATTTTGGCAAAATAGAATCCTTGTATTTGATATAGAATTCATATGGTAGTCCATCTGACCCGAGGGTGGAGTTACCGGAACAAAGTTTGACTGCCCCTTCCAACTCCTGAATTGAGAGGTCGGCGTCAAGTGCACTCCTTTGGGCCGAATTAATAATGGGAAAGGTAATACCATCGAGATAGACATCCATCATTTCATCCGTTATCCTACAATCGGCTCCATACAGCTCTGTAAAGTAGTCCAAAAAGGCTTTCTCTATAGGGTTTTGTCCAGTAACTACCCTCCCATTGGTCAGACGGATACCATTTATATGTTTCTTAGGATCCTGGTTCGAGATAACCCTCGATAAGAGTTTGCCCGGGCGCCCTGATTCTGTGAAATATTTTTGACCCTTAAAAAATTAACTCTGTTGGGCCTTCTCCAGTAAGAAATTAGAGTATAGTTGTGTGGTCTTGTCCATAATTTCCCTATTTCCCTCTGTCCTATTTATATAGAAAGATTGAGTAGCTAAAGAGGCTTGTTCTTTTAAATTTTCCTCCTTTTCCCCATACTCCTTTCTAAGATTGGCAATATTACTAACCATTATTCCCCTCATATAAGCCTTGAAGGTGTCCCATACTACTTGTATTTTTGCTGAAGTATAATTAGCCTCCCAAAATTGGTTAATTTCCTTTTGTATTATTTCATGGTTCTTTATTACTGATAACCAATAGGGGTTAAGTCTAAATGGGGACCACCCCATTTGTTTATCATGGGGGAGATGATCCGAGAGTGACCTAGTCTCGTACTTCATTCGTTTAACAAACCGCACATATTTTTTATTAATCAAAGCATGAATTCTGGACATAGATCTTCCTAATTTACTAATACATGAAAAAACCGTTCTCCCCTGTCCCAGACTTCCCCAAGCATCCTCGAACCCGGCCTCTAAGCAAAAGCGTGCCAAGGGAGACCCCTGAACAGAGGCGTCTCCATTGACACCCATAGAGACCCTGTCGACCGCAGGATTGATAACACAGTTAAAGTCACCCATAATCAACGTGAGACATTCCGGCCATTTTTCCATAAATTTTAACAGAGAAATAAGAACTGAAAAGGCGAATGGGGGTGGGATATAGACAAAGGCCAAGATACACATCTTCCCGGCCAACTTACAATATAGGAGGACAAATCTCCCCTGGTGGTCAACAGAGGATGCCTCGCACTTGAAGTCAATCATTCTGTGAATAAATACAGACACTCCCCTAGAATGACTAGAGAAGGTAGAATGGTACGTGTGCGCAGCCCATCCCCTGGTGGCCACCCTCGAGGTCTCCCCAGTAAAATGTGTTTCTATCAAACATACAATGGCTGGTAGATGTAAGCGCATCAGATCAAAAACCGCTTGTCTCTTTCTCCTATCCCCCAAGCCCCTGACATTCCAAGTCAGAATTCTAATTGACATTATACAGAATCCTTAGAGAAAAATAAAAGGGAAACCCCTACTCTTCCCCTTATTGGACACATCACAGCCCCCCCAACCAACCCCCCAACCCAACCTACCCCCCACTTCAAGTAATCCACCGCAAAAAGCAGCAGATCTCTCGCCTGTGACCATCCCCCACCCCTCCACTCAACGGCCCAACCACTGCTTAAAAAGAGAACAGAGAGAATCGAAAACATCGACTATAAACTATTGATCCCTTGTTCCCGCCAGAGCAATTGGATCACATATCATTTCGTTCAAGCCACTCCGCAGCTTTGTCCGGTGTATCAAGAAAAACAGTTGTGTCATTAAAAATAATCCGGAGTTTGGCTGGGAAGAGAAGTCAATACTTAATCTCCCTTTCTCTTAATCTCTTTTTAACAATATTAAAGGAGCGTCTCTTTTCTTGAACCTCTTTTGAGAAATCTGGAAAGAAGGCCAGTCTATTTCCATCATGGAGAACAGGGGGACATTCCCTCGCCCGTCTCAATACTATGTCCCTGTCTCTTGACGTCAGCATTTTTGCGAGGAGGGTCAGTGGTTGTCTCCCCGGAATTAATTTACCGCCTAGGACTCGGTGGGCTCTTTCTACTAGAAAAAGGGATGAAAAATGTTCTCTCCCAAAATTTTCAAGAATCAACGTCTGTATAAATTGAGTGGGGTTCCTATCTTCAGCACCCTCTGGGATCCCCAGGATTCTTACATTACACCTGCGAGATCTATCTTCCAGATCCGCCACCTTTTTTTTAAGGAGGTTAAAATCTGTCTTAAAGTTGGACATCTCCGTGTTTAATTCTTTATATTCATTTTGAATAGTAACCATAGAGTTCTCCACATTCTTAACCCTATCTCGGATTTTGGACAGATCGTCCCTAATTAGTCCCACATCAACTTGAATTGCGCCAAGTTGGGTTGTAATGGCCTGTATTAAGTTCCCATTCTGCTTTACTGCGAGTAGAATTTCTGTTAATGGCGAGGGATTGGGGTTGGGATTGATAGCATCTTCTCTGTCCTTTCCCTCCTCCCCTGTGGGGTTCCCAGAATCCCTTTGTACTTCAGTTTCCATCACTTCAGAATTCCCATTCTCTTTTAAACTGCTGTCTTTCTGCCCGCCTCTGGTGTTGACCCTGGGGGACCTCAGAAATTGATCTATTTTCCCTCCTTCAGAGGATTTAGTGGCCGACTTCTGCCCAGAAAGTTCGACAGAGTGCCTGCTTGCCTTGGGTGCCATTTTCCCCACTTTTTTCTTTCCCCTTTTCTTTGGTTTATTTTGTTTGTTTGTATTTTTTTATTTTTTTTTCTCCCCCCTTTCCCCCAAACACTCCTTTTCCTTCCTTCTATTTAGGAGGAGTTTTCTTTTTTCTTTTTTTTTTCCTTCTTTTTCCCCCGTCCTCCGCCCCCCCCACATAGTGTAATGCTTTTCTGTAGATGAAGTGTGCTGTAAAGACTATAGGGTCCCCAAAAAAAACCCACATTAAAGTCCTTTTGGTTAGTGAGTTAGCTGATAAGTGAGAAGTCAATTAAGGTAACTGTTTCTCAGTTAAATTAATTGGTTAGTTCCTATTAATAGAGAGGAAAAATAAAGGAACAATCTCACCAATCTTTGGTACCAATGTGATGGTGCCCAGGTACCCAGATGGAAAAGGCAAGGGGACGCTCTTCAGAAGCTTGTAAACTGCAGGCAAGCGTGGAGGAAGGAGGGCAGCGCACGCTGGAGGGGAAGAAGCCGAGCGGAGAGCGTCAGGGGACTGGAGCATCGGACAGGCCACTCAAACCACCGCTGTCACGGTGGCAGCATGCAGAAACCGGAAGCTTTTCCTGGCAGCAGGAGACAGGAGAGCCAGGCAGCAGAGGGCATCGCACCGCAGGCAGGCAGAAGAGGGAGGCTGAAGTGGAACCACCGCCACCGCTTGATCCGTTTGGGGCAGCGGTCACAGCATGCAGGCACGGCACCACACCACAGGGTAAGCAGGAAGGGTAAGCAGATAAGCAGGAAGGTAAGCAGGAGGGGGAGGCTGAAGTGGAATCGCCGCCGCCGCTAGATCCGTTTGGGGCAGCGGCCGCAGCATGCAGGCACGGCACGAATCAGTGAAAGCCACTAACATCAACGGCAGCAGGAGAAGGCAAGAGACGCCACCATCAGCGGTTCTTTCGGCAGTCGAGCAGTGGAGGGGGAGAGGCGGCGTGACGTCCTTACGCCATCACGTCATCCCGAGTGTGCACATTATTAACTTGGCCTGATTCCTTCACTTTGCCTTATAACTGCACCAAACCCCAGGGAGCAATGGCCTAAGGGAGTACACTGTGACACATCTCATCGAGGCCACTACCACTCCCATTCTCTGCACCAGCATCTCAGGGCTTACTGCATATGCCAGAAGTATAGTAGTAGTGCCCATAGCACTATATTGAAATTACCCTAAGGCTACATGCACACAAAAGTTTTTTTGCGGATAGGATGCAGACCCATTCATTTCAATGGGACCACAAAAAATGCGAACAGCACACAGTGTGCTGTCCGCATCAGTATGTCCGTTCCGTAGCCCCGCAAAAAAATAGAACATATCCTATTCTTGTCCGTTTTAGGCATTGTTACAATGGATGCGCAAAAAAAACGGATGACATCCGAGTTTTTTTTTTGCGAATCCGCAATTTGCGGACCTCAAAACACATAGAGTCTTGTGCATGTAGCCTTATACAAATGCTTTCTTTGAGAAAAACACAAGAAGAACCAATGTCACCATGAATCCAATGTAACAAATAAAAGCAACAACAATATAGTCAAACAAAATTTTTTAACCCCTTCCCCCATATATATATATTGCACTTTAGTGACTAAGCAATTTTTTTCATTTTTTTGATCATCGCATTGCAAGAGCTATAACTATTTTATTTTTCCATTCGTGTAGCCATATGAGAGCTTGAAGAAAGAATCAATTGTATCCAGAAGAAAGAAAAAATTATCAAAAAAGTCCAAATTAAACACTATAATCTGTGCATCTGACCACCTTAACACAGATGAGAAGTGCTGGAATAAATAGATGAATGTCTTGTAGCTCAACCATAAAAATCTTCACTTAATTGATGAACATATTTGAACCTATGGCGGTCCCCATAACTGAACAAAAGTAATAATTTTCAAACAAGAAATAATGGAGAGGCAGACTAATTGCAACAAAAGATATTAAACTATTACTGATTTAAAGTATCTAATACCACCAGATGTAAGGTAGCTATGCTATAAATCAATGTTCAACCATTTAAAAAGGCCATGATGAGAAATGAATCGGATATTAAATAAGCCAGCACCTCATCTGCAGACAGCTGTTTCAGGCTGATTTCCCCTCATCAGTGCAGAGCAGAGAGTACTGGCTTAAGTGGGTGAGAGGCCAAGTCAGGATTTGGGGGCACTATCTCTCCTTGGAGAGAGAGCACCTTAGTCGGTATGAGAAGACTTATAAGCCATACACGCTCCTCTGGAATTCTGGGAAGGATGCAATTTGCAAATGAGCTCTTAGCAAGTTCCTGTGATGCTAACAACTGGGCTGTCTACTTCAGGTTTTTGTTGGTTCTTACCGTGACACAGCGCAGTCATTTAACCACCTCAGCTCCCCTAGCTTAAACACCCTTAATGACCAGACCACTTTTTACACTTCTGCACTACACTACTTTCACGGTTTATTGCTCGGTCATGCAACTTACCACCCAAATGAATTTTACCTCCTTTTCTTCTCACTAATAGAGATTTCATTTGGTGGTATTTCATTGCTGCTGACATTCTTATTTTTTTTGTTATTAATCAAAATTTACAGATTTTTTTGCAAAAAAATTACATTTTTCACTTTCAGTTGTAAAATGTTTCAAATAAAACTACATTTCTATTTAAATTTTTCTCTAAATTTATTGTTCTACATGTCTTTGATAAAAAAAATGTTTGGGTAAAAAAAAAATGGTTTGGGTAAAAGTTATAGCGTTTACAAACTATGGTACAAAAATGTGAATTTCCGCTTTTTGAAGCAGCTCTGACTTTCTGAGCACCTGTCATGTTTCCTGAGGTTCTACAATGCCCAGACAGTAGAAAAACCCCACAAATGACCCCATTTCGGAAAGTAGACCCCCTAAGGTATTCGCTGATGGGCATAGTGAGTTCATAGAACTTTTTATTTTTTGTCACAAGTTAGCGGAAAATGATGATTCTTTTTATTTTTTATTTTTTCCTTACAAAGTCTCATATTCCACTAACTTGTGACAAAAAATAAAAACTTCCATGAACTCACTATGCCCATCACGAAATACCTTGGGGTGTCTTCTTTCCAAAATGGGGTCACTTGTGGGGTAGTTATACTGCCCTGGAATTTTAGGGGCCTTAATGCGTGAGAAGTAGTTTGAAATCAAAATGTGTAAAAAATGCCCTGTGAAATCCTAAAGGTGCTCTTTGGAATGTGGGCCCTTTTGCCCACCTAGGCTGCAAAAAAGTGTCACACATGTGGTATCGCCGTACTCAAGAGAAGTTGGGAAATGTGTTTTGGGGTGTCTTTTTACATATACCCATGCTGGG
The DNA here is from genome assembly GCF_905171765.1 of Bufo bufo. Lineage (NCBI taxonomy): Eukaryota > Metazoa > Chordata > Amphibia > Anura > Bufonidae > Bufo > Bufo bufo. The sequence goes on from NC_053389.1 coordinate 579,342,182, forward strand.
TGAGAGAAATATCTCGGCAAAAGACAACTTTTCCCATTTTTTTATCCAAAGTTGGCATTTGACCGAGATATTTATCTCACCCAGCATGGGTATATGTAAAATGACACCCCAAAACACATTGCCCAACTTCTCCTGAGTACGGCGATACCACATGTGTGACACTTTTTTGCAGCCTAGATGCGCAAAGGGGCCCAAATTTCTATTAGGAGGGCATTTTTAGACATTTGGATCCCAGACTTCTTCTCACGCTTTAGGGCCCCTAAAATGCCAGGGCAGAATAAATACCCCACATGTAACCCCATTTTGGAAAGAAGACACCCCAAGGTATTCAATGAGGGGCATGGCGAGTTCATAGAAGATTATTTTTTTTTGCACAAGTTAGCGGAAATTGATTTTTTTGTTAGTTTTTTCTCACAAAGTCTCCCTTTCCACAAACTTGGGACAAAAATTTCAATCTTTCATGGACTCAATATGCCCCTCAGCGAATACCTTGGGGTGTCTTCTTTCCAAAATGGGGTCATTTGTGGGGGGTTTGTACTGCCCTGGCATTTGAGGGTCTCCGCAATCATTACATGTATGGCCAGCATTAGGAGTTTCTGCTATTCTTCTTATATGGAGCATAAATCATTGCCGGGATATTTTTTTTTTTTTTTTTTTTTTTATATACAAAGTGTTTGCCAAAGCATATGAACACTGCCCCTCAGCTCATATGCCTCAGGAAACGTATCTTTTACTGCAGAGGAGAAATCTCATCTTGCAGCGCCGCATACACCGACTTTTGTGTAATCTGACAGCAGCGCAATGCTTCTGTCAGAATGCACATCAGTGCTGCAGCTGGTTCATCGGTTGGTCCACCTAGAAGGTAAAAAAAAAAAAAAAGAAAAAACCAGGCCGCAACGCAATAAATTTATTAACTTTATAATAACATTTGAACGGAACATATAAACTTTATTTAACTTTTTGAACAGAACGTTAACTTTTTTGCTTAACGGTGATTTTTTTAATTTTTTTTTTACCTTTATAGGACAAACCTCTCCTTCCCCATGGGACAATGTGCAAAGCGCAAATCGCCCAAAGATGTGGCGAAGTACATTATGCACTTTGTCCCAGGTGAAAGGAGAGGTTTGCACCAGCTGTGAGTGAAAGGGCCCTAATAGCCCTGTGTGCCTGTCCTGTGAAACGCAATCCCTATGCTAAGTGTACCTGTGTGTGGTACTTCCGGAAACACTCCCCAAAGCATAGGACAGGGTGGTCAGGGCAGTCAGGACAGAAATAGCGGGTGTCCTTATTCCACCCCTGCTACAGACACAACATTTTTTTCGGGGTGGCGGTCGTTTTGAGGTACCATACGTACCTTGAGGTACCAGACGTTTTGAGGTACCAGACGTACGTTTTGAGGTGTAGACGGCTCACTACACTGGTGAATGAGGCCACGGATCTCGATGATCTCTTCCTGAAATTTAAGGAAGGATCCTGTTCTCCCAGCCTTACTGGAGAGAACAAAACTATTATATACCAATTGAATTAAATATAAAGACACCTTCTTATACCAGCGTCTGGTCCTGCGGGAAAGTAGATAAGGAGCCAACATCTGGTCATTGAAGTCCACACCTCCCATGAGCAAATTATAGTCGTGGACACAGGGGGGCTTTTCAATGACACTGGTTGCTCGTTCAATTTGGATTGCCGTGTCTGCGTGAATGGAGGAGAGCATGTAAAGGTCACGCTTGTCTCTCCATTTCACCGCGAGCAGTTCTTGGTTACACAAGGCAGCTCTTTCCCCCCTTGCAAGACGGGTGGTAACGAGCCGTTGGGGGAAGCCCCGGCGACTAGGTCGCGCGGTGCCACAGCAGTCAATCTGTTCTAGGAACAAATGCCTGAAGAGGGGCACACTTGTGTAGAAATTGTCCACATAAAGATGGTACCTCTTGCCAAATAAGGGTGACATCAAGTCCCAGACTGTCTTCCCACTGCTCCCCAGGTAGTCAGGGCAACCGACCGGCTCCAGGGTCTGATCTTTACCCTCATAGATGCGAAATTTGTGGGTATAGCCTGTGGCCCTTTCACAGAGCTTATACAATTTGACCCCATACCGGGTGCGCTTGCTTGGGATGTATTGTTTGAAGCCAAGGCGCCCGGTAAAATGTATAAGGGACTCGTCTACGCAGATGTTTTGCTCAGGTGTATACAAATTTGATGTTGAAGTGGTCAATGAGGGGCCGAATTTTGTGGAGCCGGTCAAAAGCTGGGTGGCCTCTGGGACGAGAGGTGCTGTTGTCGCTAAAGTGCAGGAAACGCAGGATGGTCTCAAATCGTGTCCTGGACATGGCAGCAGAGAACATGGGCATGTGATGAATTGGGTTCGTGGACCAATATGACCGCAATTCCTGCTTTTTGGTTAAGCCCATGTTGAGGAGAAGGCCCAGAAAAATTTTAAATTCGGAAACTTGGACGGGTTTCCACCGGAAAGACTGGGCATAAGAGCTTCCCGGGTTGGCGGCTATAAATTCAGTGGCATATAGGTTTGTTTCTGCCAAAACTAAGTCCAAGAGCTCCGCAGTCAAGAACAGCTCAAAAAACCCCAGTGCCGAACCGATCTGAGCTGTCTCAACCCGAACTCCAGACTGGGCGGTGAAAGGGGGAACTACTGGTGCGGCTGAAGTTGGGGGCTGCCAATCAGGGTTTGCCAGCACGTCAGGGACTCTACGGGCCTGTCTGTGCGGTGGCTGCAACGGGGGAACTAATGCACGTGCCACCGTACCAGCTTCAACTGCTGTTCTGGTGCTCGCCACTTCACCATGTTGTACGGCAGTGCTGGTACTATGTCCAGGATGGGCTGCGCTGCTGGTGTATGCCTCACCACATAATCCGAAAGCGCCAGCCCCACTCTGCTGCCCTTGAAGCAGATCCTGCGCAACCTGTGGTGTAGCAACATGGGGCCGGGTACGCCTGGTGGTATCAGGGACCTCAACCTCCTCGTCCGAACTTTGGGTCAGACTGCCACTGCTTTCTACAGGTTCATATTCTGACCCGCTGGATTTGTCAGATGAGGGTTCCCATTCCTCATCCGACTGGGTCAGAATCCTGTAGGCCTCTTCAGAATAATACCCCTTGTTTGCCATTTGATCAACTAAATTTAGGGGGTATTCCCTGAGACTACCCAAGAAAAAAAGCAAGCCTGTCTTACAAATGGGAGGCTAGCGAAGTACCGGAGGCCGCTGCGATTGATAAAAAATATCAAAACATATTTTTTTATCGCCGCAGCGCTTGTAAAGTGATTGTGCAGTGATCAAAAAAAATAATAATTTTTGTCACTGCGGCGGGGCGGGCGTGGGTGAACGCACGTGTGGGCGACCGATCAGGCCTGATCGGGCAAACACTGCGTTTTGGGTGGAGGGCGAGCTAAGGTGACACTAATACTATTATAGATCTGACTGTGATCAGTTCTGATCACTTACAGATACTATAAAAGTACAAATGCTGATTAGCGATACGCTAATCAGCGAATCAGTGACTGCAGTGCAGTGGGCTGGGCGCTAAACGATCGCCAACTACCTAACCAAGGGGCCTAAACTATCCTAAAACCTAACAGTCAATACCAGTGGAAAAAAAAAGTGACAGTTTACACTGATCACTTTTTTCCCTTTCACTAGGTGATTTACAGGGGCGATCAAGGGGTGATCAAGGGGTTAATTGGGGTGATGGAGGGTGATCTGGGGGCTAAGTGTAGTGTTGGGTGTACTCACTGTGATGTGTGCTCCTCTGCTGGGACCAACCAACGAAAAGGACCAGCAGAGGAGCACAGAAGCCATTTAACACATTATATTTATAAATATAATGTGTTAACTGGCTTCTGATTCGTTTTTTTGAAAATCATCAACCTGCCAGCGACGATCATTGGCTTGCAGGCTGATGACGAACTTGTCTTTTAACTTTTGCCGGCCCGCGATGCGCATGCGCGGGCCGGCTTTGTCCGAAATCTCGCGTCTCGCGAGAGGACGCGCCGGCGCATCCACCCAGAATTACAGGGCCGCCGCAAATACGCAATCCTGCGTACGGCGGTCCTGTAGTGGTCAAATATTATAATTATTAAATGTTACGTTTTACCCCCTCTGTCCCCTAGGGGATCAGTATTTTTGTATTTGCATTTTGGGAGGAATTGACTGAGCCCCACTATTTGCACGCTCGGCCTTCTAATTTTTCTTTTTGTATTAACATCATATTAGGGAATTGGAATCTTTATAGATACTTCTAGTTGCCATCTAGAGCAATCTATTGACAATTGTTTTATGTTTTTCATTAAGCTTTATACTTCATAGGAGCACTCTATAAACACTTTTACATGACACCCATGAAAGATTTGTGGTGGCCTGCACCAGTGGATAGACAATTGCCACATAGGGACGTTATTGCAATTTAATAAATGCATAGTAATTTATAATACATGAGAATCAAATAGAAAATCTGATTAAAGCGGCTCTATCACCAGGATCAACCCTATTAAAGCATACTGCCCGGTAGGGATCATCATGCTGATTAAAACAATACCTTTCTTTTGTCTGTGTCACGGATCAGCGGGTGTGGCTATACTCTGGAGGGGCATGTCTAAGCAACTACCTGGTTTTCACTAGAGCCTCAGATGGTGAGGAAAGACAAGCCGTTAGAGTAGTTGCCAGGGGCTACTCCAGAGCAATCCCCAAGTCAGTGGCAGCTGGTCTGGGTGGACCAGGAGGTACCTGAGTAGGTATCAGAAGTACAAGCGTAGTTGGGCGGGCAGAGACATTACCAGGAGCAATGGTGCAGAACCGAAGGATAAGGCAGAGACATAGTCAGACAGGCAATAGCTCAGAGTAGGCGGCACAGGTACAGGTCTGGCAAGCTGGATCGGCAACAGGAGAGACATAGTAAGCAGGCAGGGATCAGATGAGAAGCAGAGTCCAGGAACGAAGTATAGATCAGGAGCACACGAGAGTATCAGGAACCAGCAAACTCAAGGACCTTGACACTGAGGTATTTCGGAAGGGGGCTGAGCCACTTAAATACATGCAGGAGAGGCAGGGTTGGTCAGCGAGGTCATCTGACCTAACCCACACAGCCCAGGGAGTGATGCGCTCCACCCTTAGAGCAGTGTAATACGAAACCAGCCAAACTCATGCTGTGTCCAGGACTGAGCGGAAGCTGTGGAGCAGAATCCTCAAAAGCAATAACACCTACAGAAACAGAGCCCAGGGCCACAGTGGTGAAATGGGAAGCACCGGCCACAGGTCGCCGCTCTGCGCGGCGCCCCAGGACCGCAGCGATAAGCAGGGGAACAGCAGCATACAGCAGCTGCTGTTACAGTACCCCTTCCCCCCTTACTACCCCTTTTCTTGAGTCCATGACAGGACAAGAACCTTTTTATCAGGTCCAGAGCATGAATATTCTCCTCCGGCTCCCAAGACCTCTCTTCCGAACCGAAGCCCTTCCAGTCCACCAGGTAGTGGGTTTTCTTACCACATTTCCTGAAGTCCAAGATGTCCTTGACCTCGAATGTCTCTTCCAAGTCTTCAGACACTGGAGTCGCCATAGATGAAGCTGTTGAGAAGTGGTTAAGGACTACTGGTTTGAGCAAGGATATGTGGAAGGTATTGGGGACACGAAGAGAGAGAGGTAGCCGTAACTTATAGGTCACTTCATTGATCTTCTTGAAAACTACAAAGGGTCCCAGGAACCTAGGGACAAACTTGAACCTAGGAACCCTTAAACTAATGTTTCTGGAGGAGAGCCATACCTTATCTCCCAGACAGAACTGAGGCAGTTTTCTTCTTTTCCTGTCCGCATTCGTCTTCATATGGGTCACTGATTTATCAAAGCAAATCTTGGTATAATGACAGATCTTCAAAAAATCCCTAAAAGAGGAATCCGCCGCTGGTACCCCAGAAGACAGAAGGAGAGGAGTATGAGGATGCTGTCCAAAAATAACAAAGAAAGGAGATGACCCCATAGACTCGCTAGTATGGTTATTGTAGGAGAACTCGGCCCAAGGTAACAATTTTACCAAGCTGTCGTGTTGAGCTCAAACAAAATGCCGAAAATAATTTTCCAATATCTGATTGACCCGCTCTACTTGCTTGTTGGTTTGGGGGTGATAACCAGAGGAGAAGTCCAGGTCAACTTCTAGCAGTCGGCAAAAAGCTCCCCAGAGCATGGAGGTAAACTGGACTCCCCGATAAGAAACAATATGCCCAGGTAAACCATGCAGATTAAATATATGTTTCACGAACAGTTTAGCAAGTTCCGCACCCGAGGGCAATCCAGTCAAAGGAACGAAGTGCGCCATCTTGGTGAAGCGGTCCACGACCACGTAAATCACGGTACATCTGTCCGAAGAGGGCAGATCTGTAATAAAGTCCATGGCAATGTGTTGCCATGGAGCATCAGGAACAGGTAACGGTAACAGACCAGGAGGTTTGCTCCTGGAGATTTTATTTTGAGCACAGACGGTGCAGGCAGAGACAAAATCACGCACATCCTTGGACAATGCGGTCCACCAGTAGTGGCGAGACACCAGTTCTGTGGTCTTGTTAATACCTGGGTGACCGACCAGTTTGGAGTTGTGGCCCCACGTTAGGATATGTTTTCTTTTAGCAGATGACACAAATGCTCTCCCGGGAGGAATGTCTCTTACCAAGACAGGAGCCACTGTGCGAGCAGGATCTACAATGACTTGGGTCTGCAAAGTCAAATGACCTAGGCAAACATTTATGTTTTTCTCAGCCGGGCGATATGCAACTTGAAATTAAAAGGAGAGAAGAAGAGAGATCACCTGGCTTGGCGAGGGCTCAGACACTGTCTGCAGATATGTGAGGTTCTTGTGATCCGTGAATATTATCACCGGATGCTTGGCCCCCTCCAACAGATAACGCCACTCCTCCAAGGCAAGTTTTATGGAAAGAAGTTGTCTGTCTCCTATACAGTAATTCCTCTCAGCTGGTGAGAAGAGTTTGGCGGTGAACCCACAGGTAAACATCTTGCCCTTGGAACCTCTCTGTAGAAGAACAGCATCGGCTCCTATGGAGGAGGCGTCCACTTCCTGGAAAGAATTGGCGGGAGACATCGGGGTGACGCAGAACCGTTGCAGAAGCAAAGGACCTCTTTAATTGGACGAAGGCAGCCTCTGCCTCTGGAGTCCAGTCCTTGGTATTCACCCCTTTCCTAGTAAGAGCGGAGATCAGAGATGTAAGTGATAAAATATTCAAGATGAATTGCCGATAGAAATTAACAAATCCCAGCAAGCACCATATAGCCCGAAGACCCTGTGGGTGGGGCCAGTCCATTACTGCCTTCAACTTTTCAGGATCCATCTGCAACCCGGCATCCGAGATTACGTATCCGAGAAACGGTACAGTCGATTTTTCGAGAAGGCATTTATCGAGTTTGGCGTAAAGACGATTTTCTCTCAACCACTGTAATACTAAACGTACATGCTTCCGGTGAGTGGTTAAATCCGGGGAATAGATCAGTATATCGTCAAGATACACTATTAAGCAGACATAAAGCAGATCCCGGAAGATGTCGTTCACCAACTCCTGGAATACCGCGGGAGCATTGCACAGACCGAAGGGCATGACAAGATACTCGTAGTGTCCGTCACAAGTGTTAAAAGCAGTCTCCCACTCATCGCCCTTTCAAATGCGGATAAGATTATATGCGCCGTGCAGGTCGAGTTTAGTGAAGACGTTAGCTCCCCGGATCCTGTTGAAGAGTTCCGAGATTAGCGGTAGAGGGCATCGGTTCTTGATTGTGACCTTATTCAGATCACAATAGTCGATACAGGGCAGTAAGGATCCATCTTTTTTTTGCACAAAGAAGAACCCGGCACCGGCAGGTGAAGTAGATTTTCGGATAAAACCCCTCTCGAGATTTTCCTTAATATACTCAGACATCGCTTGGGTCTTGGGAAGTGAGAAGGGGTAGACTCAACCAAAAGGAAGAGTAGCACTAGGCAGAAGGTCGATCGGACAATTATACGGACGATAAAAAGGCAGGTTCTCTGCCTCTTTCTTGCTGAAAACATCTGCAAAACTGGTGTACTGCTGCGAGAGTCCAGATAGGTCTAATGGTACAGTAGGCGAGGAAGCAGGTCAGACCTCTGATAGACAGGTGGAATGACAGGATGATCCCCAATGTAGAATCTGACCGGAGTTCCAGTCCAGAACTGGAGAGTGCTGACGCAGCCAGGAAAGACCGAGGATAACCGGATTCACGAACACTGGCATCACGTAGAAGGAAATCATCTCAGAATGCAGAACCCCAATTTGCAGCTTGAGGGACATAGCCATAGAGATCACTCGTTCAGGAAGTGGCAGTTTATTAACGGAGACCACTGACAGAGGCCTTTCGAGACAGATGGTAGGAAGCTGGAACTGATGGACCAGAGCTTGCTGAATGAAATTACAGGCTGACCCAGAGTCCAGGAATACAGGTACAGACAGCGTGACTCCCTTGTGCGAGAGAGTCACCGGAACAGAAAGTTTCGGAGAGGACTTCTCTTTGCCTAGGACTACCTCTCCAAAAGATCCTAGACATTGGCGTTTTCCGGCTTCTGGATACAATTACGCACGAAGTGAACCTTGCAACGGCAATACAAACACAGGTTCTCTGCTTTGTGGCATAAACGTTCCTGGTCATACAATCGAAGGGGCTCTATTTGTTCATGGGATCTTCAGGCGGGGTGGACACTAGAGGAAGGACCGGCCTCTGGAAGGATGGAGCCAACCGAGGTGGCCTTCTGGTGCACGCGACCTCTTTAGCACGTTCCATGAAGCGCATATCTATCCTTGTAGCCAAGATAATCAGGTCATTCAGAGTAGAAGGATAGTCGCAACCAGCTAGTTCATCTGGCCAGAAAGGCCCTCCCAGAACACCGCCAGCTGAGCCTCATTGTTTCATGCCAGCTTGGCAGCCAGGGTACAAAACTGGATGGCGTATTGACCTACAGACGAGGGACCCTGCCGTAGACGTAGCAGAGCTGAGGCAGCGGAGGACATGCGGCCGGGCTCTTCAAAGACCAGCCGGAAGGTAGCCAGAAAAGACTGCAGATTGGTAGTCTCAGGACCTCCATGTTCCCAAATAGGATTTGCCCAAGCAAGGGCCTCATCAGACAGCAGGGACACGTTTAAGGCAACCTTGGATCGCTTAGTGGGAAACTTTTGCCCATGCAACTCGAAGTAGATCAAACACTGGTTCAGGAATCCACGACAGGTTTTTGGATCTCCACCATAGAGTGAAGGCAGAGGGAGTTGCACACCCGCGGTACACAAATCCAGACTTACCAGTGTGGGAACTGCAGGAGTAGCAGCCCCTGACGATCCTGCAGTAGCTGGAGACGAGATGGCATCCAGATAAGCAGCAACATTTTGCAAGAACTGCATCCAGACATCCTGACGTTCGCTCTGGCGCTTTACTTCACGTAACAGTTCCTGGACAGGCTTGGGATGACCAGCGGGGTCCATGGCCTCAGTGTACTGTCATGGATCAGCGGGTGTGAACCCACTGTGCCACTGACTGGCTATACTCTGGAGGAGTGTGTCTAAGCAACTACCTGGTTTTCAGGTTAGAGCCTCAGATGGTGAGGATAGACTTGAGCTGTTAGGGTAGTTTCCAGGGACTACTCCAGAGCAATCCCCAAGTCAGTGGCAGCTGGTCCAGGAGGACCAGGAGGGGTACCAGAAGTACAAGCGTAGTCAGGCAGAGACGTTACCAGGAGCAATGGTGAAGGACCGAAGGATAAGGCAGAGAGGTGGTCAGACAGGCAATAGGCCAGGGCAGGCGGCACAGGTACAGGTCAGGCAATCCGGTTCGGCAACAGGAGAGACAAAGCAAGCAGGCAGGGATCAGATGAGAAGCAGAGTCCAGGAACGAAGTATAGATCAAGAACCAGCAAACTCAAGGACCTTGACACTGAGGTATCTGGGAAGGGGGCTGAGCTACTTAAATACATGCAGGAGAGCCAGAGTTGGTCAGCAAGGTCACCTGACCTAACCCACACAGCCCAGGGAGTGATGCGCTCCACCCTTAGAGCAGTGTAACACGTAACCAGCCGAACTCATGCTGTGTCCAGGGCTGAGTGGAAGCTGTGGAGCAGAATCCTCAAAAGCAATAACACCTACAGAAACAGAGCCCAGGGCCACAGCGGTGAAATGGGAAGCACCGGCCACAGGTCAAGCTAAGCGCGTCGCCCGGGATCGCGGCGATAAGCTGGGGAACAGCAGCGTACAGTAGCCACTGTTACAGTCTGTATGTTAAACGGCTGCAGAGATATCAGCATTTTATTAATTTGCAAATAAGCAATTCAAGCACTCAGAGGCGGGGATGAATATTCTGAGCACTACTCTGTAACTCCCCCTGAGCTCTGCACACGCCCCCCTCCCCTTGATTTACAAGGCTAGACATGCTGAAGGCAGATCTGTGTCCATGCATCTACATATCATATACTCTACGTACGATAGCTTCACTACTCTGAGATCTGCTCAGAAAGCTAATATACATAATACCGCTGTACTCACAGGCAGAATATATGATTATACATACACCAGTAATATGTGTCAGCCTAAGGCCTCATGCACACGACCGTTGTTGGGTTCCGTGTCCGTTGCTCCGTCTTCCGTGATTTTCTGCGGACCCATTGACTTTCAATGGGTCCGTTGAAAACTCAGAAAATGCACTGTTTGTCATCCGCGTCCGTGATCTGTGTTTCCAGTCCGTCCAAAAAATATGACCTGTCCTATTTTTTTCACAGACAACGGTTCGCGGACCCATTCAAGTCAATGGGTCCGTGAAAAAACACGGAGGCACACAAGATTGTCATCCGCGTCCGTGATCCGTGTCCGTTTTTTTCCTATTATTTTCCAGGCAAACTTGACTTAGATTTTTTTTTCACTTTTCATGTCTGGTGATCCTCCAAAAATCAAGGAAGACACACGGAAAAAAAAATGGAAACAGATCACGGAACAATGGAACCCCGTTTTGCGGACCGTGAAAAAATACTGTCGTGTGCATGAGGCCTAAAAGTATAGAAAAACCATGGCTCTATAAGTGATAGTGCTATAGCTTAGTGGTTAAGTTTTAGATTTTGTGTGTAGAGATCCCAGGTTTGAATCTTAAGAGAGACTTAAAAAAACATTTCTTCACATATTTTTTTTTTCTTCCACATTTATCCCATAAGAAAAGTCTATGTCCTTATTATATTGAGAATATTGTTTTTTAGAAAGCTAATAAATATTACTGGTTTCTTCATAATCATGTGTTGTGTCAATGAATAAAGCAATAACAGGTTTTAGGGGGAAAAAACACTATTCTCAATATAGTAAGGCGTTATTATTATTATTATTATTATATGATTACATATTATTTATTATAGTATAGCCTTTTAATATGGTTTTAAATGAAAAAACATCTCTCCTGGAGCTTGAACCAAAGATGTCTATTCTCAAGGGAGATCACCATACCACTAAGCTATAGCATTGCCACATAGTCATGCTTGGTTTTCTATGCTTATAAGCTAACACATATTATGGGTGTTTGAATAGTTATACATTGTGTCTGTTAATAAAGCAGTATTGTGTATATCAGCTTCCTGACCAGATCTCTGTGTGGTGAAACTATAGTACATAGAAACATAGAATGTGTCGGCAGATAAGAACCATTTGGCCCATCTAGTCTGCCCAATATACTGAATACTATGGATAGCCCCTGGCCCTATCTTATATGAAGGATGGCCTTATGCCTATCCCATGCATGCTTAAACCCCTTCACTGTATTTGCAGCTACCACTTCTGCAGGAAGGCTATTCCATGCATCCACTACTCTCTCAGTAAAGTAATACTTCCTTATATTACTTTTAAACCTTTGCCCCTCTAATTTAAAACTGTGTCCTCATAGAAACATAGAAACACAGAGTGGGTATAATACACATATATACATATGAAATGGGTTACATAAAAGGATGCGTGAAGCAACAAAGTATCATGAGCCCCTCAGCAAAAAAGCTAACTCAGGGATAACTGGAAAAACCTATAATCGAACACTGAGAATTAATAAGCTGTATAAAAATAATTTTTATTGAAGTACATGATTAAAAACATATAATAGAAAATGACAGACAAATCAGTATCAAAAAAGTGCGGTACAACCCTGGGAGAACTTGGTAAGAGGAGTGACATAGAATGGAGCCTAAAGACAAGAATCTATTTCATAAGTCCAAAAAATATATGGATGTCTAATCAATGGAAACAGAAGATGCCATATACATGAAGTGCAAGTGCAAGACCGCAAATAAGCAGCCAGAGAATAATGGCTCTACAGAGTTCATAAGTCATCAATTGAGTAGACATCTAGTCGATAAGGTGCAACAAATACCATGATAAAGTGCATGTGCAAGCCACATATAAGTGGCAAGAGAACATGGTAAAATCTTATTCAAAGGCTCAACAGTAATAATGAATGGAATATAAGCATAAGAAGTCACATACCGTAAATTAAAAGTAATAACTCCACAGGAAGACCGCACACCCCAACGCGCGTTTCGGTAGAAACCTTCCTCTGGGGGCCCCATTTATAATTCTGTTAGTTAGGTCGGTGGCGGCGGCGGCGGCCATTTTATGCATGCTCAGTGCCCCAGCACTGCATCTGAGCTTTTGGGACATTGCAAATCACCATTTTTTGGGGGCAATTTACAACATCTGGATTAGTCAGTGTGCAATTTAAGGTAGAAATACACCCATCATTTTCTGGGGTTTGAAAAACATACCTTTTTTTTCAAAAAACAGTATTTTCCAGCTCTGCAAGTGTTAAATTCAAGTTTAATATATACAGCTTTCATATTCTGTTAGCAAAAAAAAAATTTTGGGCCAATCTACAACATCTGTATTAGTCAGTGTGCAATTTAAGGTAGAAATACACCCATCATTTTCTGGGGTTTGAAAAACACACTTTTTTTCAAAAAACGGTATTTTCCAGATCGCAAAGTGTTAAATTCTATTTTATTTTTTTTTTCACTTTATTCTTTTTATTTTTTTAAATAAAATAAATACACATTCAACACATCAATAACATAATACAACACAATCCGTATTACCACTATAATAAATATTATCCTTATTATTTATTACCCAAATACCCACCCACCACCCCATGGAAAGAAGGAGAGAGAGAGGAACTGGGGAGAAAAAAATAAATAAATAAATAAATAAAATAAAAAAATATTTAAAAAAAATAATAATTTCCTCGACCTAATTTATTCCATATCTCATGGAGTCCTACTGGATTTTTAGTATAGCACTCAGAAACCCGTTGAGTTTTAATAAGATTAGCCACTGCTTCACACCATTGTCCCACTGTGGGCGGGTCTTCCTTTATCCATTTCCTAAGTATAAGGAGTCTAGCTTGAAACAGTACTTTACCCAAAACCAATCGTAGTTTATTCTTTAATTTCAGATGTTCAGTTGCTCCCAATATACAAACTACTGGGTCTTCAAACACCTGAACATCCAGGAATACAAATACAATCTCTGCTATCCCCTTCCAATATCTGAAAAGTCTGGGGCATCTCCAAAAACAGTGTATTAAATCTGTATTCCCCCCACTACATTTTGGACAATTATCTAAAGCTCTCACACCCATTTTCTTAAGCATCTTAGGAGATCGATGTAATCTATGTATTATAAAAAACTGTGATATTTTATGTGAACCCCTATCCGACACCATAGCGTAACTTCTAAGGGCGTCCTTCCATTTCTCTTCGGAAAAGAAAGGCTGAAGTTCTTTCTCCCATTTTTTTTAGCAAGTATTGTAATCCGTTCTTTCTTACCTTCCATTAATATCCCGTATCTTTTTTTGTTATACCTCTTTTTTCTCCTCCGTTAGTGAATTTATATATTCTATCTGATTTTTCTTTTTTATATTTATCTACTTTTACCGCTGTCCTCAAAGCTTTCGTAAGCTGGAGGTATTTGTAAATATCCTTTTGGGGGATCCCAAACTCCCTAGCAAGTGTATTAAAGTCCTTCAATTTATCGTCTTCAAATATTTGGGCTAGATGTTTTATCCCCTTTTTTTCCCAATCGATATAACTCCTAATCGTTTGCAGTTCCTTTAGATTTAAATTTTTCCAAATAGGTGTATAGTGGAGGAAACCTTTAGTACCCAATAATTTTTTAATCTGCCCCCATATGTGATCCATTGAATTCATTACTCTATTTCCTGTAATATTTTTCCCTAATGTGCCCGATTCCAATATCTCTAAGTGATTAAATTCCCCTCTCCATCCCATTTTATTTAATTCCTGTCTTCCCGATACACCATTCAAACTATCTCTTATCTGACTATTTTGTGTTATCAAGTAATCCAAAAACCAGTTAGGAACCGCCAAACCACCCTCTCTTACTGGGAACTGAAGCACTTCTTTTTTTATCCTAGGAATAGCACCTTTCCAAATAAATTCCCCCATTAGACGATCCAATAATCTAAATATCTTCTGTGGCAATCTTATTGGGGCATTTTGTAAAACATAAAGTAACTTTGGGAGAAAAATCTTTTTAATTAAATTTACCCGACCTTGGATAGAGAGTGGTAATCTTTTCCAAATATGTATTTTAGTTCTGAGTTCTTTTATTACGGGAAATACGTTTAGTTTTTCATAGTCTTCTATATTACCAGAGATTTGTATGCCCAAATATTTAAAACTCTCGTATTTCTCAAGCACATGCACCCTTGAGTCCTTCTGTGATTCACCATCTCCCAATAACATCATATGGGATTTCCCCCAATTAATGTTTAATCCAGAAAAAGAACCAAACTTATCTATTTTATCTATTTCTCTGCTAAACTGATCCCCTGTATTGTGCATAAATAATAAAATATCATCGGCATACATTAATAGTTTTTCATCTCCTTCCGCATATTGAAAACCTTTGAACTCCCTATCATTTCTTATTATACTTGCGAGGGGTTCAATTGCTATAGCAAATAGTAATGGGGAGAGAGGGCATCCCTGCCTAGTGCCCCGGTGAAGGGCAAGAGGCAGGGACAAGCTCCCATCCACCATCACTCTAGCCCTTGGATTAGAATATATAAGCTGAATCCATCTTATAAACCCCTCGCCTATACCGACCCTTTTTAAGGCTGCCCATAAATACTCCCATTCAATACAATCAAATGCCTTTTGAGCATCCAAAGAAAGTATTGCTTTGTCGTCTGTTTCTGTTCTATTAGCCTCAATATTAAGATACAACCTTCTTATATTTGAATATATAGTTCTACCAGGTATAAAACCAGTCTGGTCTTCGTGAATTATACTTTTAATCACTTTGGAGAGCCTCCCTGCCAAAACCTTTGCCAAAATTTTAACGTCCGTGTTTAACAAGGAAGGATATTGGTCTGTATGATCCAGGATCTAGTTGTTCTTTACCCTTTTTTGGAATTAATGTGATGATTGCCTCTTTCATGGAGTCTGGTAAATCCCCTATCTTTTGTGCCTCATTCAATGTTATTTTTAATTCTGGTGTTAAAACCTGGGCAAAGACCTTATATATTTCAAAGGGGAGGCCATCACACCCTGGTGTTTTTGCAGGGTTTGCCCTACCCAGAACCTCGTTAATTTCTACGGTTGATATTTCTCTATCCAAATATTCCTTTTGAGCCTGGGATATCTTTCTCCAGACAATCTGGTCTAGGTATAAGTCCAACTCTATTCTTGAATATCGTACCCTAGTTTTGTAAAGTTCCTGAAAATACTCCATGAAAACCTTTTTGACTCCTTCCGGTGAACTAATTATTTTATCCTTATTATCTCTAATTGCCCCTAGCCAGGACTTACCTCTTAGATTTTTTACAATACTTGCCAAAATATTTCCGACTTTTTCTCCCTCTGAAGCCAACCGAAACCCTTGGAAGAACAGTTCTTTCCTACTTTTCTCTAGCTGATATATTTTTAGCTTTTCTTGTTCCTCCTCCCATTCCTTCCTATTATCTTCAGTGGGATTCATCATACATGCCATTCTTACTTCTTCTAATTTCTTTTCCAATAGATCCACTCTTTCCTTATTGCTTTTTTTAATAATTCACCTTTTTAAACAAAAGTCCTCTCAAAAATGCTTTGGCAGTGTCCCAGACTATCAATTTGTTGGCAGAATTGTTATTCTCTTGGAAAAAAAAATTAATTCATCCATTATGCTCCCTGTATCCGAGATCAATGACAGCCAATTGGCATTGAACTTGAACAATGGGAGGTTGTTCTTTCTATTCAAATCCAGTTCCATTACCACTGCACTATGATCCGATAGGACCATAGGTGCATACTTTATCTTAATCCTGTTTTGAGACATTAGATTTTTATTTCCCAAGACATATCTATTCTTGACCAGGTTTGATGGGTTTTGGAATAGCAAGAATACATGATTTCCTCCGGGTTCTGAAAGCGCCACACATCTATCCAGTTGAATTCTAAGGCCAATTTAAACAAATCCACATTTTGTGTTCTTCCCCCTCTGCTAGAGAACCTATCCCTGAGTGGATCCATTACAGCGTTATAGTCTTCTATCGCTATCATTATACATTCTTGTCTATTCAGCATAAATCTATGTAGTTCATACAGAACATCTGACTTATATGGTGGAGGAATATATATATTTGCGATTACTATTTTAGCCCCTTCTATATTACATTGCAAAAAGAGGTATCTACCACAGTCGTCCTCCTCGTATGCAACACACTCAAATTTAATCCCGTGATGTATCAGAATTGAAATCCCTCTTGAATAAGTAGTATGTACCGAATGGTACCCTTCCACTATCCATCTCTTCTCTAACCACCTTAGAGATTCTTTGTCTAGGTGTGTCTCTTGGAGGCAAACAATAGCTGGCAAGAACCTCTTCATCCACTCAAGGATAGGATATCTCTTTACTCTCTCTCTTAAACCTCTCACGTTCAATGAAAGGATCCTAACCAAAAGACTTTTTTGGCAATCTACAACATCTGTATTAGTCAGTGTGCAATTTAAGGTAGAAATACACCCATCATTTTCTGGGGTTTGAAAAACACACTTTTTTTTCTCAAAAAAAACCAGTATTTTCCAGATCGCAAAGTGTTAAATTCAAGTTTAATATATACAGCTTTCATATTCTGTTAGCAAAAAAAGAATATTTTGGCAATCTACAACATCTGTATTAGTCAGTGTGCAATTTAAGGTAGAAATACACCCATCATTTTCTGGGGTTTGAAAAACACACTTTTTTTTAAAAAAACTGTATTTTCCAGATCTGCAACTGTTAAATTCAAGTTTAATATATACAGCTGTCATATTCTGTTAGCAAAAAAAGACTTTTTTGGCAATCTACATCATCTGTATTAGTCAGTGTGCAATTTAAGGTAGAAATACACCCATCATTTTCTGGGGTTTGAAAAACAAACTTTTTTTTCAAAAAGCAGTATTTTCCAGATCACAAAGTTTTAAATTCATGTTTAATATATACAGCTTTCATATTCTGTTACCAAAAAAACACTTTTTTGGCAATCTACAACATCTGTATTAGTCAGTGTGCAATTTAACGTAGAAATACACCCATCATTTTCTGGGGTTTGAAAAACACACTTTTATTTTCAAAAAACAGTATTTTCCAGATCACAAAGTGTTAAATTCAAGTTTAATATACACAGCTTTCATATTCTGTTACCAAAAAAACACTTTTTTGGCAATCTACAACATCTGTATTAGTCAGTGTGCAATTTAAGGTAGAAATACACCCATCATTTTCTGGGGTTTGAAAAACACACTTTTATTACAAAAAACTGTATTTTCCAGATCTGCAAGTGTTAAATTCAAGTTTAATATATACAGCTTTCATATTCTGTTATCAAAATAACACTTTTTTGGCAATCTACAACATCTGTATTAGTCAGTGTGCAATTTAAGGTAGAAATACACCCATCATTTTCTGGGGTTTGAAAAACACTTTTTTTTTTCAAAAAAACTGTATTTTCCAGATCTGCAAGTGTTAAATTCAAGTTTAATATATGCAGCTTTCATATTCTGTTAGCAAAAAAAAGACTTTTTTGGCAGTCTACAACATCTGTATTAGTCAGTGTGCAATTTAAGGTAGAAATACACCCATCATTTTCTGGGGTTTGAAAAACACACTTTATTTTTCAAAAAACTGTATTTTCCAGATCGCAAAGTGTTAAATTCAAGTTTAATATATACAGCTTTCATATTCTGTTACCAAAAAAACTCTTTTTTGGCAATCTACAACATCTGTATTAGTCAGTGTGCAATTTAAGGTAGAAATACACCCATCATTTTCTGGGGTTTGAAAAACACACTTTTATTACAAAAAACACAATTTTCAAGCCTTGCAGCATCAGCACGTGTGAAATTACAGGCTAATGTACTGCTGTCAAATTCAGTTGTTAAACAAACACTCGTTTGGGCACAAAAAATTTTGTTGGCTGTCTTTGATGCAGATGTCATTGTGAGATACACCCTTAATACATTTGGGTTACATTCAGAGATTTTAAATACCGCCATTTGGTGCACCAATATTGAATTCAGGCCTACACTGGTTCAGGCCCTGTGAGATACACCCTCTACATACAGGGGTTTGAATCAGGGATTCGAAATACAGCCATTTGAAATACAGCCATTTTGTGCAAAGATATATTTACTTCAGGCCTACAGTGGTTCAGACCGTGTGAGATGCCCCCTCTACATACAGGGGTTTGAATCAGGCATTTGAAATACAGCAATTTTGTGCAAAGATATATTTACTTCAGGCCTACAGTGGTTCAGACCGTGTGAGATACCCCCTCTACATACAGGGGTTTGAATCAGGCATTTGAAATACAGCCATTTTGTGCAAAGATATATTTACTTTAGGACTACACTGGTTCAGACCGTGTGAGATACCGCCCTACATACAGGAGTTTGAATCAGGCATTTGAAATACAGCCATTTAAAATACAGCCATTTTGGGCAAAGAAATATTTACTTCAGGCCTACAGTGGTTAAGACCGTGTGAGATACACCCTCTACATACAGGGTTTTGAATCAGGCATTTGAAATACAGCCATTTGAAATACAGCCATTTTGTGCAAAGATATATTTACTTCAGGCCTACAGTGGTTCAGACCATGTGAGATACTCCCTCTACATACAGGGGTTTGATTCAGGGATTTGAAATACAGCCATTTGAAATACAGCCATTTTTTGCAAAGAAATCTTTAATTCAGGCCTACACTGATTCAGGGCATGTGAGATCCCTCCTATACATACAGGGGTTTGATTCGGCCATTTGAAATACAGCCATTTGAAATACAGCCATTTTGGGCAAAGAAATATTTACTTCAGGCCTACAGTGGTTCAGACCGTGTGAGATACCCCCCTACAAACAGGGGTTTAAATCAGGCATTAGAAATACAGCCATTTTGTGCAAAGATATATTTACTTCAGGCCTACAGTGGTTTAGGCCCTGTGAGATACCCCCTCTACATACAGGGGTTTGAATCAGGCATTTGAAATACAGCCATTTGAAATACAGCCATTTTGTGCAAAGAAATCTTTAATTCAGGCCTACACTGATTCAGGGTGTGTGTGATCCCCCCTATAAATACAGGGGTTTGATTCAGGGATTTGTACCAGGTGAGGAATGCCGGTGGGGGATATTGTCTCTGTATAGCAGATATGGTAGTGTCAACGGTGTCTCCTACCTGTGGTATGGTTGGACTCCTGTATCCTGGCTCACATGCAACAAATTGAGTGTGGTTAATAGGAGTAACTGAGGAATGATGGAAATCCACACAGATAATAGGGTCCAACTTGTCTTTACTTGGTGATATGATATGCAGCTTTTGATCCATACAAGTTACAGCAATAATCTAGAGTCCCAGCAGGTTTTGGCAATATGTGGCAGGAATTTATAAGTATTCTGCATCTGATCATACGCCTATTAGAATCTGGCAGGTATCTATCTTCTGCTCTGTCTGTGGTCTGCTTGGTTTGGGCCTGACTAGCTGAAGAGGTACTTATCTTCTCTTTATCTTTGGATCTTTACTTACAGGACTGCTTGCAGGGTATGATGGTGGCTTCCTGGAGATCTGATAGCTCTGTAGATGGCTGCTTTCTCTGTCCACCAGCTGAGGTGAGGGACTCAGGCTGGGAAGGTTGATCTGGGGCCTCAGCCGAGGCTTGAATCCTTGGTTGGGAGCTCCTACTAACACAGCCTACCCCAACAGGGGGTGGCTCACACTCTGACTAACTTCCTTCGCCTCCTCATAAAGCATGGCATGGGACATCCCACTTCTGCTAATGTAGGGGAGACTAGACTGGAATGGTCTGTTCCAGGCTAGAAGCTAACTCTGACCTGTTGCATACTGCTGCCACCTGCTGGTGTACATTGAGAATTACAGCAAATATACATAACAGGCATAAAAATGTTCATTTTGGCAAATACACAGTTATATTACACAAGATGGTAAAATACATTTGCATTAACATTATGAAGCAGGGGAACAGAAGTTTGGTGACATACTTCAGGATTTTACAAGTGCACCGATGCCCAACCACTTATTTTTCAAGATGAGTACATGGGAGAACCATCCCAGCACGTCTCGGATGATGACGAAACACAGGTGCCAACTGCTGGGGCTTTTGAAAGTGTGCAAACTGACAAGGAAGTCAGGGGTGAACACTGGGTGGAAGATGATGTGGAGGACGATGAGGTCCTCGACCCCACATGGAATTAAGGTCATGCGAGTGACCGATGTAGTTCGGAGGAAGAGGCGGTGGTCGCACAGAGCCACCAGCACAGCAGAAGAGGGAGCAGGGTGCAAAAGAGGAGCAGCCGTCCTCTAGACAGTACGCCTCCTACTGCCCACCGCAGCAAGGGACCGAGCACACCAAAGCCAGCTCCAAGGAGTTCCCTGGCGTGGCAGTTCTTCAGACAATGTGCTGACGACAAGACACAAGTGGTTTGCACGCTGTGCAATCAGAGCCTGAAGCGAGGCATAAACGTTCTCAACCTGAGCAAAACCTGCATGACCAGGCATTTAAGTGCAAAGCACGAGCTGCAGTGGAGTAGACACCTCAAAAGCCCTAGAAAGGTCTCTGGCTCCTCCTGCTTCCTCTTCTGCAGTCGCGGCCTCTTCATCCACCTCTGGAGTGACAGTGCCCCACCCCACAAACAGAGGATCTGCCAGCAACACCAACACCTGGGTCACCAAGCATCTCCACAATGTCCCACGGAAGCGTTCAGCTCTCCATATCCCAAACGCTGGAGAGGAAGAGGAAGTACCCCCCTACCCACCCGCAATCCCTAGCCCTGAATGCCAGCATTTCTAAATTACTTGCCTTTGAAATGCTGTCATTCCGTCCGGTGGAGACGGATAGTTTTAAAGGCCTTATGGCGGTGGCTGTCCCACAGTACGTCGTGCCCAGCCACCACTACTTTTCAAGGCGAGCCATCCTTCCCTTCACAACCAAGTAGGGGACAAAATCAGGCGTGCACTGCGCAACGCCATCTGTGGCAAGGTGCTCCTGACTACGGATACGTGGACCAGTAAGCACGGTCAGGGCCGTTATTTCTCCATAACAGCACACTGGGTAAATGCAGTGGCGGCTGGGCCTGAGGTGGATAGCAGTTTGGCGCATGTCCTTCCACCACCGAGGATTGCAGGGCGCTTCAGTTTGCCTCCTGTTGCTTCCTCCTCCTACTCTGCTTTCTCATCCTCTACCAGCTCCTGATCTGGTCAGCGTAACACCTTCACCACCAACTTCAGCACAGCCAGGGGTAAACGACAGCAGGCAGTTTTAAAACTTATCTGTTTGGGGGACAAACCCCACACCGCGCAGGAGCAGTGGACGGGCCTTGAACAACAGACCGATGAGTGGTTTGTGCCAGTCAGCCTTAAGCCCGGCCTGGTTGTGTGCGATAATGGGCGAAATCTCGTAGCAGCTCTGGGACTAGCCGGTTTGATGCACATCCCTTGCCTGGCGCATGTGCTGAATTTGGTGGTGCAGAGATTCCTTAAAAATTAACCCGACATGTCTGAGCTGCTGCATAAAGTGCGGGCCGTCTGTGCGCGCTTTCGGCGTTCTCACCCTGCTGCTACTCGCCTGTCAGCGCTGCAGCGTAACTTCGGCCTTCCCGCTCACCGCCTCATATGCAACGTGTCCACAAGGTGGAACTCCACCTTGCACATGCCGGCCAGACTGTGCGAGCAGCAGTAGGCGATAGTGGAGTTTCAGCAGCAGCACGCACGGGTGAGTCGCTCGGCGGAACAGCACCACTTCACCACCAATGACTGGGCCTCCATGCGAGACCTGTGTTCCCTGTTGCGCTGTTTCGAGTACTCCACCAACATGACCAGTGCCGATAACGCCATTCTCAGCGTTACTATCCCACTTCTATGCCTCCTTGAAAAAACACTCCTGGCGATGATGGAAGAGAATGTGGCACAGGAGGAGGAGGAGGAAGAGTGATCATTTCGTAGGGTTTCCGGCCAGTCATTCCCAAGTGGCTCCGAGGGAGGGTTCCTGCACCCACAAACCCAAGGTACACAATTGTACAGCCAGGGCACAGTTCTGGAGGATGAGGAGGTGAAGGATGAGGAGGAGGAGATGGAGGAGGAGGAACCATGTTCACAGCAGGGTGGCACCCAGACCAGCTCATGGCCATCACTGGTGCGTGGATGGGGGAAAACAGAGGACACAGACGATACACCTCTCACAGAGGACAGCTTTTTGTTGCCTCTGGGCAGCCTGGCACACATGAGCGATTACATGCTGCAGTGTCTCCGCAACGACTGCAGAGTTGCCCACATTCTAACTTGTGCTGATTACAGGGTGGCCACGCTGCTGGATCCCCATTACAAGGACAACGTACCGTCCTTAATTCCGTCACTGGAGCGTGAACATAAGATGCGCGAGTACAAGCGCACGCTGGTAGACACGCTGCTGGTGGCATTCCCACCTGACAGCGGGGGCACAGTGGAAGCACAAGGCGAAGGCAGAGGAAGAGGTCGCCAACGCAGCTGGGGCACCGCCAGCACCTCAGAAGGCAGGGTTAGCATGGCCAAAATGTGGAAAAGCTTTGTCAGCACGCCACAACAACCAGCTGATATGGAACGTCTTAGCAGGAGGCAGCATTTCACCAACATGGTGGAGCAGTATGTGTGCACACGCCTACACGTACTGAATGACGGGTCTGCCCCATTCAACTTCTGGGTCTCCAAATTGGGCATATGGCCTGAGCTTGCCCTTTACGCCTTGGAGGTGCTGGCCTGCCCTGCAGCCAGTGTATTATCTGAACGTGTGTTTAGCACGGCAGGGGGCGTCATCACAGACAAGCGCAGCCGCCTGTCCACAGCCAATGTGGACAAGCTCACGTTCATTAAAATGAACTAGGCATGGATCCCTCAGGACTTGTCCGTACCTTGTGCAGAATAGACATGTATACCGGCACTAAGCAGCCATTGTTATACTGCAGCGCAATTGCTCATGTTTGTATTTTGGATATTTCACACTCTTTTGGAGTGTACCTTAATTTTACAAAATTCTATTAAAACCAAAAACCTGTGTTGGCTATCTCGTCCTCCTCCACCGCCGCTTCCACCTACTCCGCTGCGTCCACCGCCTCCTCAAACTCCTACTCCATATGGAACTCCACCTCATAAATCCATTTTTTTTTTGTACGTGTTTTATTTTATATCATTTCACTACTTTGTCATTTACATTTTAGGGTGAAATTCACAAATTTGTGGGTGTATAGTACCACTGCTATACCTAGTAGACCGGTAAAAAAAAAATAATAATTGTCAGTTACATTTTATGGTGAAATTAACAAATTTTTGGGTGTATAGTATCACTGCTATACCTAGTAGACAGGTTAAACAAAGAAAAATAAATTGTCATTTACTTTTTCGGGTTAAATTAACCAATTTTTGGGTGTATAGTACCACTGCTATACCTAGTAGGCCGGTTAAAAAATAAATTGTCATTTACATTTTAGGGTGAAATTCACCAATTTTTCCTATACCTAGGAGACAAAAATAAAATAAAATTGTCAGTTATATTTTTGGGTGAAATTCACCAATTTTTGGGTGTAATATACCCTCCTCTACCTAGTTGACACATTGATAAATTTCAATCATTTTTCTGTTACATTCTTGGGTTGACATTATACAATTTTAGATGTGAATAAACACCTGCTATGCATAGGTGACAGGGAATACAATTTTATAAATGATTCAGTAATTAATGCGCACCACATCCTTACATTCAATGCTTAAACTTTGAAAAGTTGTCCCACTTTTATGCTTTAATAATTTCTCCCATATTTCAACTCTAATTTTAAATTTGAAAAAATGGATCCTCTCTTAAATTTGGTCTCTTTTTCTCACGCTCCCTCTCCGGCCTGGAACCCTGATTCCCCGCCACCCGTAATCACCATGGTAGGCGCATAAAAGAACATTGAAAGTTGATAAGCAGATATCAAATTGGATCGTGAACATCATGGGGACGTGCAACATGGTGGGGCAGTAAGTTTGCACACACCTACACGAACTGACTGACAGGGGTCAGCCCCTGCAACTTCTGGGTCTCCAAATTGGGCACATGGCCTGAGCTTGCCCTTTACCCTTGGAGGTGCTGGCCTGCCCTGCAGCCAGTGTATTGTCTGAACGTGTGTTTAGCATGACTGGAGGGGGTTATCACAGGTTATATTTCCCAATGTTTTGGGGTGTACCCTAATTTTAAAAATAAAATTTAAAACCAAAAACCAGTGTAGGCTACCTCCTCCTCCACCGCCGCTTCCACCGACACCGCCACATCCACCGCCTCATCAACCTCCTACTCCATATGGACCTGGTCCTCCTAGATCAAGATTATTATTTTTTATTTTTACGTATTTTATGTTATTTAAAGTCATTTCCCTATCCACATTTGTTCGCAGAGCACTTGCCATGCTCTTAACCACATTTTGACGCCATTTGCAGCCCTCTAGCCCTTTCCATGACATTTTTACAGCCATTTTAGTGCTCAAAAGTTCGGGTCCCCATTGACTACAGTGGGGTTCGGGGTCAAGTTCGGGTCAAGTTCGGGTCCCGAACTTTTTTCCGAAGTTCAGCCGAACACGTCGAACCCGAACATCCAGATGTCCGCTCAACTCTAATGATGAGCCCTTCCAGACAGCATGTCTGGTTTAATAGGGTTGATCCTGGTAACAGAGCCGCTTTAAATGGTTTTTATTGGAGGAAAAAACTGATAACCTATGCACTTGGATAGGCCATCAATATCTGATCGGTGGGGGTCTGACTCCCAGCACTCATCATTATCAGCTGTTTTAAGAGGCTGTGGTGCTCCGGTGACTTCTGCAACCTCCTTAAAGGACACCAGGCCCAGTCTAATACATTGTATATGGGCTGTGTTTGGTATTGCAGTCCAGGCCCATCTACCTGAAATAGGTCAAGTGATGAATAAACATGACGTTACTGGCCTAGGAAGAGGGGCCAGGGTTTCTGAAAATAGGATGTCTATGCTTTTTATGGAGAAGATAAATTTTCTATCATGAACTATAAATATTATATCTGAAAGATTACACTGCAATCATTTTGGTACATTTTAACTATACTTCTTTCCATCTACTGTATGTTAAGTTCCTAACTGTATAATTACACATATATCTGTCTGTAGCATGCAAGTGCAGACTTGTTAGACAGTGCCACATAGAGTTTTTCCTCGGGCTCCTCATTGAATATGTAATATAGTTATTCCAAAATTATAAAAGTCATGTAATGTTCTCATTATAGTTGACAGCACGGGCGTAACTACCAGTGTAGCAAGCATAGCAGCTGTTATGGCGCCCAAAAGACTAAGGCCTCTTTCACACGAGCGAGTATTCCGCGCGGGTGCAATGCGTGACGTGCAATGCGTGACTTTACATTTGCTGATTGTGTTTATAGCCTGCATTAGGGCTATCGTGGCACTATATCGCCACAACAGCTATATGGTCCCCTGATGTTTTGGCAGATGCCATTGAAACGCATTGGGACACCCTGTGTAGTTGGTGTGAGTGTTTTTCCCTTTTTTCACCCCTTCGACGAAGCTGGGCAGTGATCGCTGCAAATCGGGGGAATATTATGGACATATAGGAAGGTATATAGTGGAGGAAGGTTTAGGGACATTTAGGGTAAGAGACCCGGTGTATGTGTCCCTTTGACTCCTTTCTCTGACATTTTATACTATCCCCTTCTCCTGGACCTATCGCTTTTTGCTTCTTTTGCCTGTTTTAAGGGTTCAGATATCCAGGCACCAATATTTGTATTTTTGTTGATGTGATTTTCAACATTTTTGATATGGGCCTATTTTTATGCATTATTCATTAAATGTTAAGTTTTAATAAGGTCACCCACACTTGTGTAATTGTTTATTGATTCTATTGGGTTACCCCTATAATATACCTCAATTGACCAAAATCTATTTTGGTTGTGTTAATCATTTTCATTATGGAAAGCAAATGATCATAAGCTTCTAATGTTCTGAACTTGCTACTAAAATTGGTCATGGTGGAATGAGGCCCCATGGGTCTTTATCACCCGCCCCCCGATTGACAGCATATACAGTAATTGTATGAGCATAAAGTTATATAATTTCAGTGGGAATATATGACCTTGCACACTTACCAGTAATAGTTTTATACTCTGAACATGTTGAAACAAGAGGCTAAACTAGCAAAAGATTACATAAGAAAAGACTCAAAGATGAAACAATCTTTCGTTTCAGAATAATACAGAAATTTGGCTTTGTCTGTAAATACACTGCTCAAAAAAATAAAGGGAACACAAAAATAACACATCCTAGATCTGAATTAATTAAATATTCTTCTGAAATACTTTGTTCTTTACATAGTTGAATGTGCTGACAACAAAATCACACAAAAAAAAAAATGGAAATCAAATTTTTCAACCCATGGAGGTCTGGATTTGGAGTCACACTCAAAATTAAAGTGGAAAAACACACTACAGGCTGATCCAACTTTGATGTAATTTCCTTAAAACAAGTCAAAATGAGGCTCAGTAGTGTGTGTGGCCTCCACGTGCCTGTATGACCTCCCTACAATGCCTGTGCATGCTCCAGATGTGCTCAATTGGATTCAGGTGTGGGGAATGGGCGGGCCAGTCCATAGCATCAATGCCTTCGTCTTGCAGGAACTGCTGACACACTCCAGCCACATGAGGTCTAGCATTGTCTTGCATTAGGAGGAACCCAGGGCCAACCTCACCAGCATATGGTCTCACAAGGGGTCTGAGGATCTCATCTCGGTACCTAATGGCAGTCAGGCTACCTCTGGCGAGCACATGGAGGGCTGAGCGGCCCTCCAAAGAAATGCCACCCCACACCATTACTGACCCAATGCCAAACCGTCATGCTGGAGGATGTTGCAGGCAGCAGAACGTTCTCCACGGAGTCTCAAGACTCTGTCACGTCTGTCACATGTGCTCAGTGTGAACCTGCTTTCATCTGTGAAGAGCACAGGGCGCCAGTGGCGAATTTTCCAATCTTGGTGTTCTCTGGCAAATGCCAAACGTCCTGCACGGTGTTGGGCTGTAAGCACAACCCCCACCTGTGGACGTCGGGCCCTCATATCACCCTCATGGAGTCTGTTTCTGACCGTTTGAGCAGACAAATGCACATTTGTGGCCTGCTGGAGGTCATTTTGCAGGACTCTGGCAGTGCTCCTCCTGTTCCTCCTTGCACAAAGGCAGAGGTAGCGGTCCTGCTGCTGGGTTGTTGCCCTCCTACGGCCTCCTCCACGTCTCCTGATGTACTGGCCTGTCTCCTGGTAGCGCCTCCATGCTCTGGACACTACGCTGACAGACACAGCAAACCTTCTTGCCACAGCTCGCATTGATGTGCCATCCTGGATAAGCTGCACTACCTGAAGCACTTGTGTGGGTTGTAGACTCCATCTCATGCTACCACTAGAGTGAAAGCACTGCCAGCATTCAAAAGTGACCAAAACATCAGCCAGGAAGCATAGGAACTGAGAAGTGGTCTGTGGTCACCACCTGCAGAACCACTCCTTTATTGGGGCTGTCTTGCTAATTGCCTATAATTTCCACCTGTTGTCTATCCCATTTGCACAACAGCATGTGAAATTGATTGTCACTCAGTGTTGCTTCCTAAGTGGACAGTTTGATTTCACAGAAGTGTGATTGACTTGGAGTTACATTGTGTTGTTTGAGTGTTTCCTTTATTTTTTTGACCAGTGTACATACAAGATTCGGTTCAGTTCAGATTTGCTGAATTTTTTAAGAAGTTCGGTTGAACCTGAATCGATTCAGGCCGAACCGGAGTTGCTCCAATTGCCCTGAAAATTGGTATATCTTTCTAGCCCGCTGGGACTCATACATAGCTATGGGTAAACCCATGTTTGACAGCGTTGACATACAGCATGTTTAAAAACACACTGCACCAGCACATGTATTATGTTTTTCATATTCAAAAGTTTCCATGGGTAGTAGTAGTAATAGTAATAGTAGTAGTAGTAGTAGTAGTGGTGTTGGTAGTAGTAGTAGTTGTAGTGACAGATGCTTTGCGTTAATTGTGGTGGCAGTAGGGCATTAGCAGCGAGGAGCAGCAGCATTTGAGGCAGCGGTGCCTGCAGCAGCAGTCATAGGGTACATGATGGCAAGCAGGCAGCAGCATGTAAGAGACAGCAGCAGCCTTAAGGAAGATGATGGTCGACAGGCCGCAGCAG